>NC_081211.1:23727375-24035875 GCF_902713425.1 Acipenser ruthenus
AATAATAATAATAATAATAATAATAATAATAATAATACTCACACAACTATTGCAAATTGAGCTAAAGGGTTGACCTGAGAAGACCATGGGCATCATGTCTTATTCCTTCTGCTCAATTTAGCAACATATGTAAAAAGGTTCTCGTACCTGTGATCTTGACATGGGCAAGTTTGTGGTCATGCCCACAGTGCTTGTACTGGAAATAGCAAAGTTCATGCTTTGGGAGGAGGCCATGGTTGCTTGAGTCGAACCTAACAGGTCAAACAAGTCGGTGGACGGGGTAGCAGGGATGTGGGCTGGAGCAGGCTGAATGCTAGCAAACAGGTCAGCACCTGATGACGCCACAGGAGGAGCAGCAGCAGTGTGGCCTGGACCAAAAGCATTCCACTCTCCAAACTCGCCATTGCCACTTGTTACTGTACCTGGAAGAAGAAAGTTAGGGACTTTAAAGTGTTTGAAAAAAGGACAAGATGACGTGAACCAGAACTAACATGAGCTGACTTGTGTCCGTCCTGATTATCATCTGCAGGTAGCAACTCCATCTGGACAGCTTTCCTGCCTAATGAATATTTCATTAGATTTTCAAAAGGTAGCAATGAAAATAAATGAAGATAAAAATGTTTCTCAGAAGAGTCAAAAACAAAAGAAAAACCTCCCTGATTTTGTTGTTGGAGAAGTTCAAATGGTACAATTAAAACCGAAGTGCTCCGTTGTGCAGGAATTGTTTTGTTTGTTTTGTTTTTTTGTGGCCAAAACATATTTGAAGCCATACACTATCAAATATATGGCATCTTGTCATGTCACAAAACACCATACAAATATATATATTTTAAATTTTAATTTAGAACTTATACTGAAAAGAGTCCCCTTTGGCAAATGTTACCAAAGATGATTAATCACTTCTGAAGCACAAGAGTCCCATTAGAAATAATTTTCAAACTTGATTAATCATTTTGCAACACTTTCAGTCCCGTGTGAAATAACTATCAATCCAGATTAATCACATTAGAATAGACATACAAATGTAAATGTTTTAGTTTACACAAACGAACAAAATACCTCCACAAGGGTAATGATTTGACACATACAGGTTTAAGCTTGGATTTTTATGTTGGCGTTATTGAGTGTGTTTATGTGCGGAGTTTGACAGTTCACCATACTTTTATTCCTAATGAATTTATCCCTTGGCCAAACCGTTACTATCAGCAAGTAATTCAAGAATGGATTTCAAGATTATAATATCTAAATGCAAAATGTATACCCAAGGAGGGAAGCATATTTAATCAAAACAAATTAGGAGATGGTCAGCCAAAGGTCTGAATAGTATTATTAATTATTTACAACATACCAGGTCCTGAAGGCAAGCTTGCTGAAGCAGCTGGTGAAGAAAAGTCTGCAAATCCCCCAAAAAGATCAGCACTTCCACCTAGAAATACATGCAGATAATACAACACAATGACTACGTGTCTCTTCATTTCTTAACTTCCAGCCACATGTAAAATTGCCTATATTCTTGTTTCCTTTTTGGTTCCAAATATAAATAAATATGCGAACATAACTGGTCTGTGGAACATGAAAAAACAAAAAAAAGTAGAAAATCACTAAATGCGACCTTTTAGACCTTATGATAATCCAACATAATGAAAACGCAGGGATTGAAAAGTGTGTTCTATAAAGTACAGCTGATATTGGACGTAGCCCAGCTGTTTAGCCTGCAGTGCCCAGGAATCAGCAAGGTGGGATAGCAACATCTGTGCAGCACTTCAGCACCACAAGGGATAACTTGTCTTATTGCTGCAAGACATTCAGCCCCATCTGCTGCACTTAGCTATGCTGTTTAAATGTATCCCCAATCCCCCCCCCCCCCCCAAGTCCAAGTTTATTTAAAAATACAGACCACCACAAGTCAGCCCATACTAACATGCAAAACAATTGAGAGCTTTCAATATCTAAAAATTGATAATTCCCCATGAAGTATTTGGATTACAGGTTGCTTATAGTAACACCATTGCTATTTTGCAATAGCATTGCTTCTGTGAGAAGGACTGCTGCATTGTGTTTGATAAGACGGATCTCTGTAGAAATGTTACCTGCTGGTGCTGCATGACTAGATCCCACTCCAGAGTCTACCATAAACAGGTCTTCCAGGCCACTATTTGAGGATGTAATACCAGCTTGAGCCTAAGAAAAACAAGACAAAAGTAAATGGATAGCGTGAGCTTTGTGTGTCAGAAAACAGATTTCAAGTCAGATTGACAGCAGATTTCAAGTCAAAGTAGTCAGTGCTGTATAGCAGTCACAAGGGGGCAGCAGAGGACAATGTATGGACTAGAAAAACAAAGCACCACTAACACTCCATCAGGCTCTTTCTTCCTAGACAATTGTTTAATATATTGAATAAATATGTATTTACATATATCCTTTATTTATATACAGACATTATTTATTATCAGGACCTGTACTTCTACAGTGGACTTACGATTAGAAACACATAAATAACTAAATATCTTTTTTGCCAAAAAATTGAGTTCTTAATCACAGACTATGATCATGTTTAGCTTGGCTATTTAAAATAAAATGGCTGATCTTAAAATATCTAAGTGAAGGTGTCTGGCTACCCCTTTACGTATTCCCTTACCTTGACTGCAGGCTGCCCCACAAGGTCAGGCTTGCTGTTGCCCCCGGTGTAGTGTGCGGCTGCTCCAAGGTCCACTGTTTTGCTGGGAACGCCACGTTTCCGGGATGTGGTGGTTTCTGTGGCCTGTGTGATATGAACGCTTTTGGTTGTTACGGTCTCTTCCTCATCTTTAAATTCGGACTTTCCAGGTCTGCCATTTCTGGATGCTCGCTCTTCTTCATTGTCACTGTTAGCAGCAAACATAATACAAGGTTGAACTTAAAATGATTTGTTCCGTTTCTGATTTTACTCTGTAGCGAAGGCATGCCTATTTCTACAATGATGCGACTGAGCTGGAAATAGAAAGAGTTTAGAATCTTTCATGGGAGACATACCTCAATACTTCTATTACAACTTCAAGGCATGGCTGGTTGAAAACAATCTGCACACAAAAAGTAAACCTATCTTAATTATGTTACAGTATATTTATCATGCCGGGATACTCGTCACACAGTCTGTGCTTAAATTTAGAATATGATAATATAGTTAAAATTACTTTAGGGATACATGCTTAACTTAAACCAGATTTTTATAATCGAGAAAAAAGTAATCCTACAGCTGCAGCAGTATATACAGACCAGCAAACATAGCCCTTTACCTGAGCCTCTCGGGCGAGTCCTCTCTCTCTTTGTTACGGAACTTGTTGATCGTTTCATCAATTGTACTTCCAATCTTGTCACCAATCTCTCCTAGCTTTTCACTGAACGGGAAGCCGCCCTTGTTGTTATCCCATTCCTCGTCCCATTTTGATTTGGGCTCAGAGTCATACCTGTCACCACCTTTAAGGTTGATTAAAAAAAAATACAAGAAATACAAAAGAAATTAGGTTCAAGAGACATCACTCTTATCAGAACTGTTAGCTCAGTAGTTTTGAGGCAGGCTAAAAGCTCCTGAAGTCTTGCTGACTCGAGGCACGACACAGCAGATGATGGACTTCATTAAAAAGGCACAGGTGCAGATAAAGAGTGGTTTTGTTATGACAACTGCACACACTTAATGCACATCACTTTGTCTCCACTTCAGCAATATTTACCAAGACAACCTTGTGGAGCAGAATAACAGAACTACAAAAGACATTAAACACCTGGCGCATGCAAGTTAAATGAAATGGCTTTTGCCAGCTTTGTAATGGTCAGCCGTGCCCCAATATGCCATTCCTGCTGCAACTGCCAGCACAATCTGGAAGCTATTCTAGAGGAAGAGGATAAAACACACCAAGACTATAAATAATACAGACACTGCAGGGAAACTGAAAAATACCAAGTAAGGTTTAGTTCATGGCACTAATCTTCATCTTACCCCAAGCGCATATAAAACAGAAATAAGCAGACATGCTTTTGAGTACAGAGTTGCTGAGGTAACTAGCAAACTCAGTAACAAAGGGTCAGCTAGTGTTTGTGTCAAATGTCTACACTTAAATAGATGTAGAACAAAATAGTTGGAAGGATATTTGTGATTCAACATCCTCATCAATTCTATAATTAAATTAAAGGCTTATAGAATGTTAATAGTTTGACAACTTTGCTAATGCAGCGGATTGTTTTATTGAATTTCCCCTACATAGAAATAACTAAGGTCATGAAGTCATGCTGTGGTCTTTGTTTGAGTTTACCACAAGGACACAATCCGACAGCTACATTTTGTGAATGGCAGTTTTTTTTTTTTTTTTACTGCAATCAAGTAAGCTGCAGTGCATTTCAATTTTAATTTCCTAAATGTTATGTGTTCTGCTTTCACCTTAAAATTGTCAGTTTGAGAAATAAACTTTGTTTTCCCTGCAACAGCTGACCCTGCTTTAATACAAAACTCACACTACATGCTGTTTTTCTTTATGGTAACGTTTTAACATTACCACACCCGCTTCTTTGGCTGAAGAGATATTATCAGCTCATCATCTAACTAGGGAATCTGCTGCGCAATTAAGTCATCCTCTTAAGTCAAACTCTTGAAGGTAAACAATGTAAGCGAATCTATTTATTTACCTGGGATATTCACGGCTGCTAAAGATGCAACAGACTAAATAAATCTGTTTGTGTTGATTCAAACTTTATTTAGGCACGCTACGATTTGCCTGGCGAAAGACAAAGTTGGTTTATTGGTGTTCAGAAAGAAAACTTTTTCCAGCTTGATACGGTAGCCTTTTCACTTTCTTTTGTGTTTAATTATTCTTAAAGATGTACAGCTTCTATACCTGAACCCCCAATATGATAATCCCCATGGGTGCATATTTTTACTATATAACAAAAGGAATACTTTTTTTTTGGTGCATACATATAGCTATTATGTAATATGTATAACTTCTGTAACATAATACGAAAAAAAATTGACAATGAGAATACCAGAAAGTAATCTTTATTTTTTTTTAATAAAAGTATGAGGCGCAAATATAATTTTAGGTGGTGTATCGTGCCGGTCGCCAGCTTATTTCGAAAATCCTGATTAAAATCAAGAATGATATACCTGCTTCAATATTAATTTGGTTTACTTACCAAATTAGCCAAAGGGAAATAAAGGAAGTAAATGAACCAATTCCAAGATAAACATAATGCAATGGCCACATAACTAAAGACTGGCCTGCTCAATATGTACAGCACCAAAACTTCTGCAATGAGAACTCCTCTTTCCATGGATGTAGGAGACAGCGAGACAGTACTGTATTAACTGTGCAGATGTTGTAGCACAGCATGTTAAAAGGGTTAGCCCCACACGCACAGAAAATCTAAAGAACTAGAATCAAAAGATCAGTCATCTGGATAGTGAAATCAGCAGGGAAAGAAAAAAAAATTAAGGAACAATATGCAAGAAAACATCACAACCAGCTGTCTTTCGATTTTACTGGTGCTGAAATAGGAGGCAAAGTCAGTTCAGCATCAGATTGTCTTTCATAAATATATAACCTTGGCAAGTTACTCCAGACATCTGAATAAAAAGACTGATTCAAACTTTCTTAAAACAAATGATGTAGATCTCAGTGCTCAAACTGATAATTAAATACTGTACTGAACTAACTTATGTTTAGCTTGTTTTCTGCTCACATAACACAATGTTAGATTCCCTCATTTCATTTGGATAAAATGATCATACAGGCAAAGCTTTCTTATATCTACTACACAAAACACCAACTAGACTCGTGAGGTCTTCCATGAATCAGATATACAGGCTTTATAATAAGGGTTAATTGAGTATGAAATGAGGGTATTCTCATATTGGTTTTATTTAACTTCTTGTGCACAGTAAACAAGCAGTCCATGAGAACTGGCACGAGGATAGGAATGAGAACACTGTAGAAAGAGCAGACAGAGTGACCTGGGTATGTGTCTCAGGTTGACTTCAGCAGAGGACAAGCAAAAACAAAGAGGGGACATGCTGCAAGCGTACGTGATTTACAAAGCTAAAAACCTCTTAAAATATATTCTAAAAATAGGAAGATATTTACTGTTTCACACTTCTTAAAAATGTATTCTTTCTTATATTCAGTAATTGAATGCACCAACAATGTAATGCAACATTTAGTTTGAAATAAGGTTAACTAGGCATTGCATTTCAGTTAAACACAGCAATGGTTTACATGCTTTCACTTGGAAATGGCCCATTCCATGTTGCGTGTGTTACTGTTTGGAGCACACCCACCTGCATTGTTATGAAGGCTGAAAACTTGGCGCAACACATTTTTAAAAAGTTATATAGCCAAAAGCTTCCAAAATGAAAATATTCTTGATTACAATTTTCACAAACTCATAAAAAGGGGTGATTTCCTGAGTCATTAAAGTTGCATAACTTGGAATGGGCCAAATCGTACCTCACTGCAGCACAGTTTTACAGCACGACAGTCTGAAATGCCTAGATAAAATCACCAGTGCTCCACATGCTTCATCTCCCCAATTTCCTTGTCCCACAGACCACAGTACTCACTGTATCTGAACCCTCCGAGAGTGTCTGAGGACACCCCGATGTATTTGTCCTTGTTTTTCTTTGCCTTCTTCCTCTCTTCTCGTAAACGGTCATCGTCCTGTACGAAATCCACCATCTCCTTCACTTTCTGCCGGACATTGATCCCCTGGTCCTTCCCATTCTCATCTGGAAAAATAAACATCTGAAATTGCAGTCCGGAATCATCACCTTTTCAGGACACATGATAGGGCCCTTGCACAGATTTCAGCTCTTTCAGGATCTTTAGGGCTTACATACTATTAGTCGGTGAGGGGCCCTTAGACTTTATCCCATGTAAGAAAACTGAATTATACGAAAACTGTCAAAACTGTTCTGGAGCTGTGGTGTAGATGCATTAAACAAAGTGACTAGCCTAGAAAGCAGTGCAGGAATGTTGATTGTATGAAATGGGAAAATATTGTCAGCCCCTGGCTCCAAACGTGTTTAAATTGTACTCCCATAGGACACTCAAAGAAATCAGAAAAATATAGTTATGATGTTTTTGGTATTGGATTAACATATTAGAGAGCTATCGGTTGAACTTGTGAAGTGACTAATGAATCCGTCTGAAAGTCATGTCACTTGTGTCCCAACAAAGCTTGCATCTTCAGATTGCACATGATTAAATTTATCCAAAACTGATCATTTAAAATAAAATGGTTTTCATCTTGTTACTGTATTACTACAAACACTTTGTACTTCAAACATATCTGTTTGAGCTCAAACCTTTTCTTCCCATGTAATTAAAGCAATTCCTTTATGGGTGACCTCAGGGGACCAGTCACAGGGGTAGTTTTTTAAATATATAAAACCCAAATGCTCACATTGAGCTCGTTCCATTTTCCACATCCGATCTGCGAGCTCTTGTCTTCACTAATTAATACTCTAGGGTCCACATCTTAGATTCCACGCACTTCACACAGCCGACAACAGTCACTTTCTAATTAGAGCAGGGAAGTCTATCTTCAGAAAGCAGTTCAGGTGAGTGACAACTCAAACGGCTGCTTTAATTTCCTCATAAGTCACCCACCCCTTTAATGCTTACCTACAAAATGATAATTTTCTATAGAGCGCAGATCATAGATGTGTTCTCTGGTGCTCGTCACAACTCTCTCTGACCCATTTCTTATGAGGTATGCCAGCAGGAGCAAAGCCTAGGAAAGAAATCATTTGTGAGAGTCAGAAAACAAACACTCCCTACAATCCTAATGCTTGTTTTTTTCTGCATAAATAAAGGGCTGCAAATGCTAACAATTCTACAGGCAGACACTTCCATGCCCAATCAAAATTGACAGCTGCATCATTAGCTTACCAGCTGAATATAATTATACAACTATATCCCCCGATATAATAAGTTCTCTAACAAACAAAATAAACATTCTGAATTCTGCACGGCCGCTGCTTGAGACTTGAGATTTGAATGAATATCTGATCCAATTACTTTTGGGGTAGCAGACCACTGAAAGCTTTTTATGTTCATAGTGTGTTTCAATACGTTTGGGTTTGTTTAAAGTAAGCCCCAAAGCTGCAACACTTCTTAAAATCAGCCATAGCTACAGAATCTGTAATGTCAACAGCATGGCAAACTGATGGAACAGCCAACCAATACACCAGCAGATGGACCCCATGGCATAAGAACATACTGTATTCACACAAGGTAAAATACATACTGTAATTGCATAGGTAACTAACATGTAAAATTGATCAAGTATCCATTCAAGATAATTACTTTCCTTAAGATATTCCCTGGTTATTACTGAATGACTATGTTAATAAAGTAAGTCAATATATGTTGACAAAAATAATTCACTCCAATGCCTGCAGCGAAGTTAATTAACACGCAAAAACAACTTTTACTCCAGTTTAAATTACTCAATTCTTTCAAAAATGGTCTTTTTTGAAAAGAATGCCAAAATACATTTAAAAAAAAAATAATTTAAAAGCAAACCAGATAGAATATATTGTTAAGAAGTTTGTTCTTCATGGAAAGACAAACTTTGAATGTGTCTGAAGCGTTTATGAAAACAGGATGTAGCTTGCTTCTACAAATCAATAATCTGAAGAGTAAAACTTTAGTGGTTAACAACAGTGTCACTAAGATGAACCACTTGCATCATATGCTGACATGGCAAAACATATTGAGTATAAAATAAAATATAGGGTTCAAAAGAAAAGCAGCAGCTGTACTGAACATGGATTTCTATTCCTACACTTAAATAACTTTGGATTCTCATTTGGGTAAAGAAACATTAAAAAAGCCACATTATCTTTTAACTGCAGAAAGTTGTGGAAAAGCATTATGGGAAACAAACCTTGACTGGCGACACGCAAGAGACCCAGCCCCCACTGAACCACATATCACTCACAAACTCTCAACAGCATACAAGAAAACACATCTATGATTATCTTAATCTTACCTCTCAGAATGTGTTTATACAGACGGCTTTCAAAAAGATAAATAATTGATATTTTTTTGTTTTTATGTATAAATCTGAACGATTAACAAATAAAGAGTTGATCGCAGATTTTTTTTACATTTTAATTGTGCATTAAAAGTACATTCTGGGTAGAGAGAAATGCGTGCTGCTATTTAGGAAAGTGCTGATTCGTGCGTGCGCTGCCTCTTAGGAAGTGGTAGGACACTGTGGTTTGACGCTCGTATAAAAAGGGGTTAAAGATGTGTAAAAATCATAGTTATCTTGTTTTGTACAAGGATTGCTGATAGTGTGCTATATATATATATATATATATATATATGGAACTGGAATGTTTATCTATGTCAATTTAAACAACTGTCAAACATGTCTGCAAAGTTACTTGTGTGCATTGTAACCAAGCTGTTTTTACACCAGAGTTATCAGGTCCCTAAATCTGTTTTAATAGGGTAATAGGACAGAAAGATAACATGTGTTACATTTACTAAAATAAATACAATAATAAATGGTTTTAAAAAAAACAAATTTCCACTGAGCTTATTTTTTTTGGACAGCCGCTATAAGATTGTTACTTTTATTAAAAAAGTGCACGGATTAACCTACCGGTTAATCAAATAATGCTCATAAATTAAATTATCAAAATTTTTTATTGAGCGGCAGCCCTAATAATTAATTATATATACATATATAAAAGGAGTGCAAATTATCTATTTTGAAGACTTGCCCCCATAACTTCAATAAGCTTTTGTTACTAATTTCTTGTATATGAATTGCAGATGCAGCTACTGTATCAGTAAAGGCCTTATATCAAACCTTATAAACTCTTCTCCAGTTCTTTTTGTTGTCCTTTAACATGCGGGTCCATAGCATGTTCATGACCTCTGGAAATTGTTCATACATGAATGTAGATCTAGAAATCAATCAAAATACGGGGACATTAACACAAGTTGTATTGTGTTTTAACACATATTTTACTTAATATAGTAAACAATTCTTTACTAATATGAGTAACTAATTAAAATCTGGATTTATTGGAAATGTAATCTAGGAATGCCACCAAAGCACTCCAATTACAGTCTACATAAATAATTATTGTTCCAGAATAAACGATCATCACCAAAGAAAATACCTAGCATGAACTTACCTGGTCCGAAGGTTTTATACCAGCATACAAAGAGACTGAGTTTGCCGCTTCTTTTTAGTTTATTAGAAATACCACTTACTTTGCGATCTCCCCCATGAGTTGCCCTGAAGGTCCCCAAGGATCATCGTTAGTAGCTTCTCGCACCTGTGACTCGATTTCTGAATAATTCATCACCACGTTGGTGCTGGGAAAAGAAGCAAACCATACATTTCATATTAACATCAAAACACACCACCCCATGAAACCTTAATTACCATACACTGCATGCTTTAATGAGATATCTCCACAGGGCATTAGGAAATTGTATGGCTTACTCCAAGGATCATTCACAACACATTTAAGTTGTCTTTAAGAAGTTGTTACTCTTGGATTACCCTTGCATGCTTAACTGGTGGCCTGCATATAATTGCTTTATAGTACTGTATAAAACACTGGCATCTGCACTGCCTTCAACTGTAACCATCTTTAGGCCTACTGATTTTCCATTTTTGGGAATAGCAAATTCTGTTTTTCAAAAACGGCCAATTACGTTTTTCCTCCCCACTTTTTATCAACGTATTAAGAATTAAACATGGCATTTGAACATAAATATAATGTTGATATTTAAAATAAGTAAATTAATAAATATTACCACAATTATATTTATACTTCTAAATAATGCTGAAAGATTGTGCTTCACCGATTTATTCAATTATACGACAAGTTAAAAATGGCAAAGTTCAAGAGCAGCCCTATCCATAGAGGCAGAATCGCCAGACGCCTGGTTCGCCCACCCTGCAGAGCATGTGAGCGCGAGCGGAGTGTGGAGTGGAGTGGGTAAAGTGCCTGAGCGGAGGGTGAGCATGAAAAGCCTCTTTGCAAAGGAAAAATATTTGACACTGTACATATAAGATATGATCCATAAATGATGCAGCTTTTGCAATGTCCGACAATATTGTTCAATCTATGAAATCACCCTGTATAATTAAAAACTTAACAAAATAATCAGTAATATACAATTTGCTCAGTAAGAGTTTTATTACAACAGCGAAAGCCATTGTGTGCTTGTATATGAACCATGTTAATTGGAAATTTCACAAAGCTTATACAATTAAAAAAATCTTTAACCACATGGTATGTGCAAAAGGGTCAGTGTATGTTAGGATCCTGAGCTGAAATACAACCCCATCTGCTTGGGGTTAAATTACTTTTTCAGATAGCTGAAATGGTGTCGTGTTTGGCTTGGGGTTGTCTTGCGAATGATCCCATAGAGGTGCAGAAGATTCACTTTACCCAAAGCGTTTTCATCACTTCATGTAAAAGTGAGATATAATTATTCTCCAGGGAAATAATAAATAAATAAATAAATAAATAAATAAATAGATACTTTCAAAACCCTGTTATTGCTGTAATAAATATTTTGCAGACCTTTTTGTGAAAGTCAGTTATAATAGTTATCAAATGTATTTGACAGAAATTAATGTTTTAATAATCAGTTTTACACACACAAACACACACACAGCAGATGCTGGTTGTTAGCAAACCCTGATAAAGACAACTTCTGGTTATTAACATTTTCCCAGGAACCAATTCCGTCCCATAGACTTTAATGTTAATGGAATTCTGATATTAGCAACTGCACGCCGCTTATTAACAACTTTATTACTAGTTGCCATTGCTACAGAGCGCACTTGATTTAAGCACATACGTCATGCAGCTTCTATAACACACTGCCTTTGCAGCTGCGTATTTCTAGCAGATTGAGGCAGAATTGCAACTTTGAAACTGGCTATGAAGCTGCACGCAAAATTGAGATGGATTTACAGCGGGAGGCGGTACAATAGTAAAAAAGCACGTTGTATTTTAAAATTGTGTTCTTTAGAACTGATTGTAAGTACAACACATTTTTTATGTTTGCTTTACTCAATTATAAAGGACAACTGTAGTACATCGTTGTGTAGTACTATTTAAGCCTACTCCCTTTTTTTGTTTTACACATGTGTGAAGTAAAGAGTTTTATATTTTGGTATTTCGTGTTCCTCATGTTCATTTTTTAACAATAACATTTAAAACATGTATTAAATACAGTTCAAAATGTAACCGGCCCAGTCGGGCCTATGGTGCGTTATAACTACAGGCCAAACTGATGTCTACCAGGTCATGGTTAATGTCGAACCCCAACATGGAGACATGGTTGTCTGAACTCATGAAAAGTTAATTTATTAACAAATTAAAACGTTAGCTTGGCTTTCAACCAGGAAGGTTAAGACAGTTTTAAAAATAGGTGGCAATGTAGATTTCTTCTTCCTTTCCCATGTTTTACTCAGCCTTTATTCTGCACCCTACCCACAATTCTTGTGACAATTCCAATGAATATTTTCTGTACTGTAGTTTACTCAAGTCTTTATTCTACTGACAATTCAGCCTTTCTTTATATTGCACATGAGGGTCAGAACTACAGTACTGTATGTAAATCTCCAGTGTGTAGGCAAACAAGTTGTTCTGCTACTGTACAGTAGTGCCAAATTGTGCCACTGTACAGTTCTCAAATAAAACAGCAGGGCTCACATGAATTTTCTGAACTCGCATGCAATGTTGTGCTCAATATTTCAAACTATAGCAGATTTTTAACAATAACACATAATAAAAATGACTGGAGCATCAGAATTATTCTTACATGTATGGTATATTGGCGTGAGCATTTTAATCTTAAAAGCTGCACTGTTACCACCCAGAAGAGCAGGGCGCGACTCAACCACAAACCCCTCACTGCATGAGTCGAGTGTTTTCTGTACAGCAAAGTTTATATTTATTCCCACTTCCTGCGCAGCAGCAAGAGGTTTATTAATTATTTAATCAGTGACAGTTGCCCACTTTTGACCAGCTGTACTGTAAATGCACCAGGAGAAATGTCTTGTCCAGAACCAACGCACTTTCTTTAAAGGCAAAAAATTCAGAAACGGTAATGAACTTTGTTTTTTATCCAAAAACAAAACAAAAGCTGATTTGAAATAATAATTCCATTATCAAAATAAAACACTGTACAGTTGATAAAACATTAGCCAAAGTCCTATCACGGTCAACCAATACTACAGCAACACTTACAGTACCATTAATGGACATGACCACCCTCACTACAGTAAAAGTAGTACAACACACACCTCCTACAGTACACACATCCCAGAGGAAAATTAACCTAAAAAGAATGTCAGATTAAAGCACCAGTGGTGTATCACTGCAAATACAATGCAGGCCTATTTTTTGTGAAAACACATCATGATTGTTTAATCTGCTTGTAGAATAAACCAGGGCATTGCGAAACACTGACGTAAACATGCTGTAACCTACATTTGCAAAATAATTTTGCAATAATATAGTGTATTTTAAATCGTGATTAAAAGGAGAGCAAAACTAAATCAATTCACAAAATATGAATTATTCTGGTTATTCTTATTCTAAAAGATTTGTTTTTCTATTCATTATGCATTGAAAAAACAAAACACAAAAAAAGTGTCCGGTAATGCATCTGCAACTGCAAATGCAACTGGATCTGTACCATACGATTAAATAACAGTGTACCTGCCATATAGTTATAAGAAAAAAGAGAGTACAAAGTCACGACACAAAGAAAGCTGTTTCAAAATAGGAATGCTAAGGCATCCAAAACACAATGATGACTTGTGAAACAGCTTTCAAATAATATGCATACAGGTTTTCTTGGTCCTATTAATAGGTACTGTACACAGATGGTCTTCTGGCTTAAATGGCTGTTGCACATCGTAGACATTGTTCAGCCAATTACAAAGCAAGGGTCAAGTGTCTTTAATCAACTAACTAGGTAAAATAATCCTTGCAGCTTTACTTGATATACTTATTTTATACTACAGTATGTTTATTAAATTATTATTCTTGGCCAGTCGTATTCTAGTGTCTTATAAAAGGGTCCCCAAACACAGATACTTCTGAGACTGGCCTTTACTCTGGTACATATTTGTTCCTAACACTGCTGTATCCACCATGGAGTTCATTCATTCTTTTATTCTGAGGGAATCTCCATCTCTCCCATGGTTTAACACACTCCTTTGGCCAAAAGAAATCACAATGCAGGCAGAATCCATGCCGCCGTGAGGCACTGTAGTTCTATCTCTTGAATGTTATGCATTCAAAGGTTTTTGGATCTCCGTCAGGTCTTAATCCAATGAATAAAAAGTAGAACAGCCTTGTAATAAAGTTACTTTACTCTTTGCAACAGTCAGCCAAAGATAACATCCTGCTATCCACTGGCGAGTTATAGCAATGCAGGGGAGGAAATGAGAAAGCTATTTCCTGGTTCATAATGAACTGCTCCCTCAGTTGTTAATATCAAAATAGAGATAGCAACCATTCATTTATAAATCAACCCAGAGCACAACGTTCTGTAGAAAATCAATATTTATACACATTATGGAACAGCTTTGAAGCAGGACAATAGAATAACACAAGTGTTACATTAACAGTTAGTGCTGTACTGAGGCTGTTCCACCAAGGGCCTACTGTATATAGAGCAGTATCCGGAAGACTATCCAAGCTATTACATGACAGAATGCCAATTCTACTGGACAGTTAATATTAAAAGCTCTCCAGTTACTGTACAAGTTTAAACAAAATACACTAACCTGGATGGGGGCAAACTGGTTCATTTAAACATTTCAGAACAGGGTTGGAACGAATAGCTGGACAAGAAGGGCCAACCACTGCGACAGAGGCACTCATTTGACCCAAGGAGTAAAAAACCAGGGATCATTCATCTCAAACAGAACTTACCTCCTGTCTGGACCAGGGCTCTCCAGAACTTTTTCCCAATGAGGGTCCAGGACTCTCAACTAAAAAAAAACTGAAGGTCCCAGAGGAGATTGTGGGTCTCCCATTGAAAATATAATTCTCTTAATTCAATTGGCAATAAGAAACAAAGACTAAAACCCCTCAACCTAACCTACCAGCGTACCTATCTGTCAACCAAATTATTGGGAGGTAATTCTATATAATAAATACAATATTCTGTGTTTGGAGAAAGTCAGGATGGTTTATATTGCTATCGCAAGGCAATCAATAGGGAATACAATATTATCGCTTCTTTATAAATATATAGCATGTGCATGCAAGCCTTTTGTTAGTAGGCCTATCTTCCATCTGCAGCGTTGGAAAATATGTTCAGTTTCTGTGTTTTTTTGCTTCACAGCCATATTGTTTCTGGTCAATAAAGGAAATAAAATTAAAATAAAAACCACAATTATTCTTAAGTCAAAGTTTTTGTACATTAGTTCAAAGTAACATTACAGTTAAAAAGTAAGGTTGTAGTTAATGCATAACATTAGCATTAAAGTATGGACAGTATTTATTGAAAGTACTCTTCAAGGAAACAACACATTTTACTCACATAATCACCCAAACCTTATCTGGACTGCTGCCTACATCTCTTTGTATGGAAATATGTAAAATGCCTACAACTGACTCCACCTGGATTGAAAATGGATGTTTGAGTTCCCAAGGGCCAGTACGCTGTTGCATTGTGGAGAGAACACTGGCTGCTAAGTTGTGAAAGCAGCAAGTGAAAGAAACCACACCCATCTCTAGACAACTATTAATATGCTTATATCAAGGGTCAACATTTAAGAACTTGAGTTCTGTAAAAGACCACTCTGAATGCCAAGCTAAGAACGCTCAGTGCTGTCGACAGCCTCTTGTTATTGCACCTGATAAACCTTAAATCCTCCATGATTTTTCATTAACATGTTTGTACATAAATACAGACAATCCAGATTCTGATTCTGTGCTGAAAGAATATTCTAATATAGTGCAAAAAATACTGTATTTTAAATAGTGGACAACAAAAGTAACATGTCTGATGATAACATCCAAATGCCAAATACACGGCTGGTTACTACAATAAATACAACTGAAAAAAAAAAAACTTTTACATTAGATTTACAAAAGATTTCAATGCCATGTTCCAAAAGAAATGACGGCTGTATTAACTGGGGTTAAACAGTTACCAGTCTGAGTTTCATAGTTCAAAAGAAAAAGAATACAATTCAATTGTAAATGTGTTAGGGTAGCAATGTTGTAACTTCCTCAGAAGGCGGCGATACTATCTGGTACAGCAAGTCCCTTTGTTTCCAGCAGATCACTCACTTTGCCACTGGGAGTAAAGACCCAAGTTTTGGGTCTTCTTTTAAATGAAAACCAATCAGATCGTGTTGTTACTGTTGACAAGGTCTTTAAGAAAGACAGACCTTATTTTTAAAAAAAAATAAAAAATACATTAAAGTGTATTCCTGCTGTGTGATTTGGATAGTGAGAAAGAGGAAGTGCAGCAGGTGTTTGTTTTTTAAACCATTTCCGGTCTACCATATAGCACTATTGTGCAGAACTGCCCTAGAACTGAGCTTTGCAAAATTCTATGCAGCATATAGGAAGAGAGGATTATTTTGATCAATCTGTCTGTTCGTCAAGTCCCTTGATTCAGTCATTTTAGCATCAAGTAGCATGAAACCAATTCAATGGGCTCCTACAGGTGCTCTGTTACAACAAAAGGTAATACATTACATCAGAAAGCAAACAAATGCTGTTTTTGTACTAAAGACTGATAAACATTGGGGGGGGGAAAAAGACAAAGAACAACTTCTCAAGGTGCGCCACTTAACTGTTAAGGCCTAGGTCATCATATACACTACGGTGAAACACTTTTCAAAAGCAAGCTGTGTGATCTGCACCTCCTTAAAACAAAACCTTTATTATTGCCCAGCCTAATGTAACCCAAGAGCCGCCTTTCTGAGTATTAATCTTGATTGTCCAATCAGCAGCACTGTTAAACCGGGAAAACAGGATTCTTTTTAAAATCTGGATTTCAATTTCAGGAGAGAATTATAGCTCCCCATTAGCAGTTTAAACAGAACGTTGACATGTAGAAACAATTATGGAAGTTGTGAAATTCAAATCAGACATAAATGTAAGCCATCAGGATCAGTTTAAACATAAAAACATTGCTTATTGCTCAATGGCATCTTCTATGGAACTGAATAACTATCCAGATACAATGCTGTTCAGGGCAGGAACGTTTAAAAGGATATCGTACTACTGGCAAGTCACAGACCGCTGTGAATAAGGATACAGCCATCACCACACAAATCTAGGCTTGTCATTTATCTGATATCAATGACTTATCAGTGTAGAAAACATACTATTTTGACCAAATGGCCCAATAGCACTGGCCATCCAATAGGCCTAGTTGGTAATATACTTTCTGGGCAAACAGTGATAATACTCCATTCTTAGAACCAAGGCCAAGGTCACAAATCATTATTGAAAGTCTATTCAACATTAATTAATCAGAATACATGGCAAGCTGGGGTTTGGATTACAAAACCCATCAGAAGGAGTTGTCAGTTCTTTAACAAAGCCCTCCTATAAGCTTGGGAGCAGTGGCACAGTACCTCACAACACTGAAAAGAGAAACCTAGGAGAGAACAGAATAATGTGTTTCTGCAGCCATTCCAATCATCCGCTCTGTGTCTTGTGAAGAGGACGGATTTCCTTGAGAATTAACAGGAACAAAGTTTGTATTTAACTGAATATTTGTGCAAAACGTTATCTAAATCAGATCATTGGTTGTAATCCTACACTGAAAAAGGCAAATAAATAAATAAATAAATAAATAAATAAATAGATAAATAGATGGGGGGGCTATATAAAACAAAAACAAAAAATGCTGCTGATTTGTCTATAGTAAACTGAACTGACATTTTAGTTGTTTTTTAAATTTTAATTAATATCAAGAATGAAGTTTTAATAGTCGACACTTTGTAGCTACAACATTGTTTGTTTGTTTATTTTTTAATTGTGCAACAATGCAGACGCTTTGAAACAACCAATACTGGTAATGAAAATGTCAGTGTGCCAAACATCTTTGAACTGGGTTTCATATTGTTGGAACGTTTTAAATCCTTTACCAAATAGATTACAATACCACAAATTGATTACATTAGCTTTTTGCAATACAGACTTCAGTGCCGTGTTATCGTATTTTTAAAACAGAATGTATTTATTTTCTGACTGTAACGGCATGTGACTTGTTAGTTTCCCCCTAGCATTCTCAAGGTTTAGTATTCTTGTAACAAGTACATACATAATGAAAGTTATGTTAATTATATATTTCATTCTTATCAGTTCATGTTAAACGAAGTATAGATGTTGGGGCACGTTAACAACATCGGAAGTGTAATTTAACAGATAATAAAACACTGCCAGTAATCACATAGACACGCCTCCACATTTAATGCCAACTGAACTTGGGAAGTCAAAATATACATATTACAGATACTTATTACATTTTGGGCAATATTTCACTGCTACACGACATTATTAACGAAACGCCACTTTAAGGCCTGACGTTACAAAATCTGTGTGATTTATAATGGAAAGTGCTTTTTTTCAGTCGTTTCGTTTACAGACAGAACAGGGGGTATTTATTTATTCATAGTGTTTAGAATAGATCCAGCAGTTTTAAAACAGAAAGGGCGAATACAAAGGTTAATATATTATGAGAGTGTTTACTGTTGTTCTTCGAATAGGGGTGCAAATATGAATACATTCAAGTTACAGCATTTCCGTGCTTTCCTCTGAAAGTCTATCGGGGTAGCCATGATGGACCAGTGTCAGCTGAGTCTACGGGGTGACGTCAGCGCCTGGTTACGTGTCTCTCTTGAACAGGTAGAACCAGGGGCCTGACGATAACAAGAATACACTTCGGCTTTGAAATTTCAAGAATACTCACGCTTTATCCACCAGCTCCCTCACTTTCCACATATTCAACATCTCGTCTCTCTAAAAAGGGCTTCCCTCCTCAATAACCCGCCGTCTAGTCCGTCAAAACCAGCCGATGGCCTTGGATTTCTCGCACCAACACCGTATCCCCAACTCCCCTGAAACTCTCCGGCTCACACAGAGGCAGTAGGGCCGGTCAGGTTACTACGGATACGTCCTCGAAACGTCATAGACGTTAAGGGGCGGGGGGATGCGTATCGAGGTGCACTACAATACTACTGCGCATACTGGGAATTGTAGTTTTATATGCACAAAAACAAGTCGAGAGGGAAGTAGCTTAGTTAAAATAATAACATTCAGCAGATACTGTTCAGTTCTAACTAAAGTGCCCTGTAAATACATGTCCACTAGCTAGCTAGATGCCTATTACTGAATTTTTAAAATGTATTTATTTATTTATTTTTATGCTGACTATGGCAGTATTTACAGTAAGCGCTGGAGGGAAAGGTGTTGACGATATATCATCACCCGCATGTAAAGTGTACTTCTCTTCAGTACGTTATGTTTTACTCCAGAAAGAACATAACAAGCTTCCAGCAGATGATCAACATATTTTCAGTAATTCCAAATACATATTCAGTATATCAAAGTTGAATGATTTGTAAAATAGTATGGTGTTGGCCTTTGTTATTATAACTTCCCTACAGCCCATCCCCCATTAACTAAAGTGTTTCCTATTAAGTGTATGAAGGGAATGGCTTTGTGTGTTTCCTGGCTCTCTTTCCTCCGGTTTCAGAGCAGCCACATGGTCTTCTTGTAAACTCCCTTTGTATAATTAGCCTCATGAAAATATTCCACCACTGCTGCTGGTTTTATCTGAGTTGAAATAACCTCCTTGCTATGCACCTAACCTGTTCTACCTGCACTGTGACAGCATTCCAGTTTAACACACCCGTCCAAAAAAACATTTCACTGTGCCTGTGTGTTCCTTTAGAATATCCACTCTTTCTCTAACCACTGTGACCAGGGTTTAAAATACATGTTAGACATGGCTTTCATATGTACCAGAGCTGATTTATGTTCATTTCTGTGTTGCTGGTTTGGGATAAGCATCATTTTCAATAACTTGAAAATGCTTTGCAGATTCATAACTTTTTTTTTATTCTTCTTGTTTGGTTCCAGACATATGCCAAATTAGAAGAAGGAAAATGGATAACATAATTCTATAATTGAAGATTAACAACATTGCTTGAATACATTAAGATGCCAAAATGCCCCAAATGAAGGTCCTGGTGCTGTTTTGCAGTCTTCCTTTTCTTTACAAATTCCACCACATAATGTACAAGGAGGAGTTCTCTTTTCTGCGTCAGGCAGTGCATTTACTATTGAAAGAAAAAGGTTAGGCTTATTCCAGACAACATGTTTTGGCTTGTATATCATTGTTCAACAGAATGTAAGTTAGCTTTGAACACTATGAAACCAACAGACATCACTGAGGAATGATTGTGTCAATCCTAGTTAACAAATACAGAGAGCCTATGTTTAGAATCACACAAAGAAGCTACATTTCAAACATTTTATTGAGGAGAGACACAGAACTGTATGTAGAGTGTGTACAGGCAACCGCTTAACAGCACTATAACTACAGAGTAAAGCACCACGCTCGCTCCAGAAAACACAGTTTTAACAGCACTATAACTACAGAGTAAAGCACCATGCTCGCTCCAGAAAACACAGTTTTAACAGCACTATAACTACAGAGTAAAGAACCACGCTCACTCCAGAAAACACAGTTTTTGTTCACATGCCAGGGGTATTATGGTCACACTTTATTTTAAGGGGCAGTTTTTTTATTCTATGAACTGGCTTAGTTTCATATAAACAACTGGTATTCATTTTGTGTGTCTCTCTCTCTCTCTCTCTCTCTCTCTCTCTCTCTCTCTCTCTCTCTCTTTCTCTCTCTCTCTCTCTCTCTCTCTCTATATATATATATATATATTTATAAACTAATAAAGGCATCATCAAATAAAATCTGGTCTTATTCCCCATACATTACTAAATTCAAACCTTTACAAGTACCTTTAAACAAGTTTAACCCCATTTCAGTGATATGATAAACTTGGAGTTGATAATGCACAATATTTGTTAGTGTTAGTTAGCTAGTTGCTAAAAATTGAGTTCTTCCAGTAAAATGTGAGTGGTCTTACCATTGAAACAGTAAATCAGAATACCTGACCAGTGTTCAGTGAAAGAGGTAACAGCTGTTAGAGTGGCACTTCATGTGAAAGTGAGAAAGTGTAAGAATAATCCTACAATGCCAGTGGTAAAATTATTGCTCAGTTCTCCTATTTGTCACGTAAACTCTTTTAATAGAGTCTTTAGAAAAGTAATAATGAGTTACTGTAAGAACTACAAATAATTTCCTAAAATGTGCATGGATAAACCCAACCTTAACCCAAGTTGTACTGAGCTTGGCCGTAACCACTACAACACCAATACAAGAGCAATGTGGACAAGCTCAGCACCTGCCAGAGGATCCAGAAGCGAGAAGATTGACTGTGTTTCGAAATGACTGTAGAGAGCAGACACTGACAAGACACACCCTTCACCCAAAGCATGCAGGCCATCAATAAGTCAGGTGCTTCTCCAACTGGCTTAGCTGACAGCAGCAAGCTTTCAGCTGCCTTGCATTATATTCTTCAACACTTTCATTGTGAAAACTATACACACAGACATCTTATATATATATAGAATGTGGGGTGGAAGGAGATGCCAGTCCTGTCTTTGGTTAAGTCATGGAATCCACCTGTTTGTTCTTATGAAGTAGTGTTTACATGTACATACAGTGGATGCTGATCTTTTTCATGATACTGCTCTAATGTTGTATGTACAGCCTTGGCGACGGTTACAAATATATTTGTTGATTATTATGTATTTTATCAGCAGGCTCTAGTAATGAAAACATGAGACCAAAGTGGAGGAGGCCTATTGAAGTAATAAAAAAGTAATGCTAATTGCATTCATTACAATTCTAACCTTAAAAAAATAAACTGGGGAAATCTACAGGGTGCTTACAAAGAAACTCCACTACTTGTAACTTATTTTTGGAGAATATATTTACCGCAATGAAGCTTAGCAGATGGAGGTACCAAACAATGGGTCACAACATGATATGGACCATAAGGCTCCCGTCATCAAGATAGCATTAAAGCACTATGCGGCATTTCCGCAGGGACGCACAACACTGCTTCACGGACGGCTTTCTTCGTTTCGTTTCTGGTGGTTTTTTTCCACAGCAAACTGGTTCATAACAGTCAGTGTTTATTTATGTTTTTTTATCCCGCATTTTAAACTACATTAAGAAAGACACATTCAAAAAATGCACTGAAATATATCATAAATCCCTATGACTGTGCAGTTCATTTCTGCTAAGTTTCACTTCAGTTACCGCACAATCAACAAAAAGAAAGAAAATAAACCCAAAGATGTTATCATAGTGTGTTTGAACTTGTTCACGCTTTTTGAGCAAAAGTAATGCGACGTGCTGTCTCCAGCGATTGAGCTGACGCCACCAAAGTCGTGTCAATGGGTGCCTTAATGGCCTTTAGAAGCCTGTGATTAACACCATCTCTATCAGGAGGCACAGCAGCAAATAAACAGGTCTCTGAGAGCGAGAGAAAAACTGCATTTTTATTCTATAAATCCTCCGTGGCAGCAGATTCCTGGCTCGCATCAAAATATGTCCATAATAGCACAGTTTGTCATGGCGAATAAATCACACACATTTCAAAAGGAAGTGGAGCCATCAGCGTTGGAAGTCAAGACAAGCAGGTGCATGTCAGCTTCGACTCCTAGCCAACAACGCTTCATAGAAAATATGAGACTGATTTTTGGTAACGTTCAGATGTGGGCTCATATCAACTTGATGTGTCTTTCTCCGGAGAGCAGACAAAAACAAGCAAAAAAAAAATTGTGAGGGAAAATACAATGTGACAAGAGACAGCACTTAAAGTCACCAAATGTGCTTCACCCACGGGAGCCAACTCAATTACAGTTGCACATCCGATGAAACAACCCATGGATAAAGAGATTGCTGAAAGGGGGGGAGCCATTTGGTAATCAGATCCTTCAAAAACGATTTCGCTTTTTGCCTCTGAGTAATGGCAGTGATTGACATGCACTTCTCTACAAAACTGTTCCAGCTTTCAAAGAAGTATTCAGAAGTGCTGAGACCACGAGAGGGTTTTTAAGTAGTAAACGCTGTCTTTCAAATACACTTAGTCGACAGCCTGCTCAACGCTGTCAATAAAAGTCGGACTAAGCTATGCACTTTTCAGTCAGAAGCCTGGGTATTTTTCAGGTGAGAGACTTGCTTGCAGTTTGCATTGTCTGTTTCGCTTTAAGAAGACGTTATCCCTTCTAAGATATGCACGCTTTCACAAGCATACCAGAGGCAAAAGCATTCAACCTCATAAAAACAACCAGACTATGTTTTTTCACTCTGAACAATTTCATGACATAACTTTTTTATTTATTTTTTTTATTTAAAAATGTTGTTGCATTCTGTCCAGCACACTGTACGTTTATACAGCGGTAGACCAGAGGTGTACTCTTTATTGTTTACAATAAGATGGTCTTAAACTATTTAGATTTTAATCATCATATTGACTGTTACATTTTTTCCACCCAATTTGAAATGCCCAATAGAAATGTTGCTTCACCACTACAGCCCATTTACTAATCAGCAGTACTGAGGATTAACAGACTCTGTTCTATCGGTTCAGCCAATCAGTTATTTTCACCTGACATGGATTTGTTGGAAGCCTGACCAGTAGTTATCTCTGAAACTTGGTTAGACAAACTATTCCTGAAAGAAGAAAAAATAAAACTATGCATTTCCACCTCTGCCAAACTGAATTTGTGTGTTCCATCCAACAAGTGGATTGAGCCTCTCAGTGTTCTGGAAGGATGCATGACTCAGTTCAGCTCTGGAGCAAGTTTTTGTTTCCACTTTGTTTTGTATTGTAGTCTGGTCGTGCACACAAACTAATTAGCATAGCCTATCCAAGCTGAAGAGGCTGCGAGTGCTGTTTTGGGTGTACTTGAAAGCAATGCAGATTTTAAATAACTATTAAACCCTCGGTTAAAAAATAAACCTGGACTGGTAGTGAACCCTAAGGACGGGAGCTGGGAAGCATTGCTCTGGAGTGGACCTGCATCTACATGTTGATAAAAGAGTGAATAGTACAAGTGTTTAGTGACATCTGTAGGATTTCTGCATTCATTCTGACTGGCTGTAAGTGCCATACTCCCAATAGTTTAATTAATATTTGATTCTGTTTTTGTAAGCTGTTTTCAGGGCCGTATGCATGGTACTAATAGACTAATAATAAAGGAAATAACTAATACACACTGTGGAGTGGTTAGGCTGGTTCCCTGGCCTTGTTATAGTAGAAGACAAGCACAAGGTAATGAACCTGGAGATATTCCTTCAGTGACGACTTTCTGTGCTCTGTTCCCCTGCATCACACAAACATCCTTTGTGTTTTCCCCCAGTCTTGATTTATGGACGCAATGGGAATACTGTGGAATGAGTGTCACAAATGTTTCACCTGATGAGGCTACTGTGATTAAAGTTTCTTTCAGGGAATTTTACTATTGCTCATAAACTACTCAGAACGACTGCAAAAAAACCTGAAAAGACACAATAAAATGGTATTTGAAACTATGTTGCTCATTCCTAAAGAATCAATTTCTCAAGAGCACGTATGTCAGTGGCAGGCATTTTGTATTCAGTGATCTGGAATGCAGAAGGGGCAGGGCAGTGTTTTAGTTGAGTGGAAACCTGACAGCTTGAATTTTAAAAGAAGCTGCACAAATAAATTGAAATTTGTGGAGGAACTGCAATTCCATGCACCATACTAGAGGGACTCAATTTGAAAGACTGAAACTAGGAAGACCCCATGGTACTCAATTCTGGCCCTCGAGCTCCACACCAGTCCAGGTTTTTACTCCAAGCAGGTTCTAAAACAGTTCACTGAACCTGCTAAGAGGCAATTAACTAATTAAGGATCTGATTCAGTTTTTTTTGTAAACATACAGCTAACTGAAGGAAGGATTGAACAGTCATATAAAGAAACAAGAATCAATGTTCAACTACTGTAAGATTGTGATTTTTTGAGCCCCATTATGCTTAGAGTCTCACAGCTGTCATTTTATGACAGAGCTCAGGCCATTAATGGACCACAATGCCTTCAAACACGGTGTTATTGGCTCTCCAACTAATTCATTTTAACCTCCCACACAGAGCTACTCACAGACACTTTCAAATGAATCCCATTTCAGATCCTGCATGCATTAAATTCAAACAAAGGCAAATAGCCCACAATTTGCATGTGCTTAGGGAGCACCCGGTGGTAGCTAATTACTGGATCGCAGAGCCCCCTGTTTCCCTGCAGGTCAAAGGTGAGTCCCCATGCCTCTTCATGGACCTCTCCTACACTATACAAATATGTTGCTCCCTGGTCTGACATACAGTACAGACTGTATACCGGTAACTGTAATGTTAACTATCAAGAAGATATAATATATATATATATATAAATATATATATATATATATATATATATATATATATATATATATATATATATATATATATATATATATAAGAACTCTTAAATGAATATACATAGCTATTTAAATATATCTACATCACAATTTTAAATGGGACAAACTATGTACTTGCGTAAATACTGAATATAATGTAAAATGTATTCAGATTTCCAGTGATAAAACAAGCTTAGTAATTTATATTAAGAACAAATTGGTCTCATTAATAAATAAACGCTTTAGTCTGGCTGTGACACAAACGCAGCATTTATTGTGTGGTTTCTGGTAGACCAACCATATGTGTGAAAATGTATTGGTTTAAAAGCTTGTCCTAACTGTAAGGGATTAGAAACACAGGTTGAATTGTGGTCAGGTTAAACAGGAGTTTAATACCAGTTTAACCTGACTCAGTCAGCAGGTCAGTTCAGGTGAGGCTTCATGTGGGGAGAGGATCCTCCTGTGTCCTCACAAAGCCCTGAAACTGAGAGCTGACTTTTGTTAATCACATGACTAAATCACCTTTAGTCATGTGATTGCTGCTACTTGTCTTGACCATCGACTCTCCTGCCACTCTGGATGCTTAACATTTGCGGTCCCAGTCACATTTCTTTGTTCATCCCCAAAGAATTATGTTTAAATGTACAAATAAACCAAACGGTAGTGAAGTTAAAAAAAATAAAATAAATGGGCATTGACTTCAAAGCGTATTTATTGTCAGAATCCCGGCCACAAAGAATGTGGCTGAGTTTCCAGGTTTTTGCTTTGATGCACGAGATGGTGGAAATGTCCCTAAGAAAATAACATTCAAACCAACTGAAACATCATTACAATAACAGATAAAGTCTTATCAAACTGAAAGAAAGCAACACAATTCACATCTCCTTTGTACCCCTCAAGCACTGTGTGACTCTGTATATGTAAAATAAAAGCTGAACAGTGTCACGTTAGCAGTTCAAAGCATTAATGCTTAACACAGTGGCCATTATCGCTATTATTAACAGAAACAATTACGTTTTTGAAATGTGTTTTTTTTAGGTTATATTTTGGACTAGATGTTATGCCTCCTTTCCACTGGGCATTAAAAACGTAACAGGAATGTTATTGCAACATATTGAACTGTACATACCTGGTTTGATTGGAATCACTGTACAGCACTGGGCATCATTACAAATAAAAAAAGAGAAATGCAATGGCTTATTTATGCGTTTGAAGACTCAATATCATGCTTACTTCATTCATTATACTACTAGAATTGTATTATAACTTTATTAGCTAGCATCAGTGAAGGCTGTGAAACTGTTTGGCTATACAGTAATTATTATTGTAAATGTCATCATGACGCTTTCAGCATTACCTTTCAGAAAAGAGCAAAAATGATCACAGTAGATCTGCAGAATCAAACAATACAAACCAGAAAGGGTGCTTAAAATGCATTACATACTACTGTTCAAAAACACTCACAGAGTTAAACTGCTATGGCCCTTTTAAATTTATAATTCAACCAGAAGAGTATTTTCAACTTTCATCTTCCACTCTGGCAGAACTTCATTGTTCCCTTCAAGTGATTCCTATTAAACCACACTGCGCACGGTATTACTGCAGCCTCTAAACAGAGACGAGTGTTGAAACCGATTAGGATTTCAGTAGGGGGAGCTGTAAGTCTGTGTAAGCATTGAAGTCTTTTTACAATCATTCTCATCATACACTATTACTTGGACAATAAAATACTTCTCTGCTTCTAGTGATATTCTTTTTAACTTCTAAATTGTACTGGTATTATTATTATTATTATTATTATTATTATTATTATTATTATTATTATTATTATTATTATTATTATTGGTAGTTATTTCAGAATAATTATAATTATTACGGTGGTTCTTCCTCGAATCAGAATGGCTGAGTAACTGAAGACGGCTATTTAAATAAACACAGCACCCAAAAGAAAGTTTGTTTAAACATTAATTAAACAGTTGAATTACTTTTGTCACGTTCTGCATCTGCTTAGCAATGTACGTAACAGTGCGATTGTCCCAGACATTATGACATTGGATAGATAAAATAAAAGTTTTCAATGCTGTAGTGTTGGCTATGTACAGAAGCGTCCTAGTGCCAATGAAAAAAACAAAATTGAACAAAAAAATCTCCTAGCTAGGAGAAAAAAAGTCCTATGTAGGACTTTTTATCTCCTAGCTATGAGAAAAAAAAAGAGTCATAGCTAGGAGATAAAAGTCCTACGTAGGACCAGAATCTGTAACGCAAATCTAATAAAAGTCCAAAAAAGTGAGGTGTCCTACAGTCAGCGGTCTGATGATGTATGACATGTGGGTGGCTATCTCGCTTGGGAAAAATACCTTAGGTCTGATTATGGTCCATGCTGTAGCCAACAAAAACATCCTGAAATAAAACAGCAGAGAAAGGGAAAAATCTGACTAGCTAATTGTGTGATGGCGGACCTGAGAACTTGATCGTGGGCATGGAACTTTAATGTTGTAAAATTAAAGCTAATATTACGAACAAAGCACATTGTTTTCTAATAGCACTGTAAAAATAACTTCACAGTGTTTGCAAAAATGGGAAACATATGCCGAAATAGAATAATAGCTATTCTACTTGTTTTTATTCTATAAAGAAAGTTGGATCATGTTCCCTGACCACAATTGATGATCTGACCACATTTGTCATGGGAAATTCATCTGGGCAAGCTCCATTAAAAGGCTTGGAAACTGACAAATAGTCACTTGCATCTAGAATCTCTCCTTTTTATATAAATACGTTAATTTGATTGTAATGTTTCCTACAGAACATTGCCAAGCGACACTGATAAATACAAATACACAATGTACTCTCAATGGGAAACAGACATTTAGATGCAAGGACTATACCATGAACCAGACTATAGATAATATACAGTACTGGTGAACCTCAATATATTAAGGCTATATGTGCTGTCCTACTTTTATTATTATTATTATTATTATTATGATGTTATAACATCTGCCCTATCCACAAAACTTTAGGTTTTAAGGAATGTTTTGTCTCTTGAAAGCCCATTTGGATTGATTAAATTGCATTTGTAGTTCCTCAGAACTGTCTTATAGAGGGTTTAAAGCTGAATCGCGTTTTTCAAACCACTGTTTTACCTAAGATAATGTTTTCAGTAAAAAAAAAAAAATCCGGATAACAGTCCTTTTTTTCGTGAATCAGGGCCTATGTTACACACAATGCAACGTGAAAGATGCTTTGTAAGCTTTTACCAAACCAGAAACATTCCACATCCACAAATGCTCGAATATCGTTCTTAACGGTTTGCTTTACATGGGGAATGGGGTGGTGCAGTTTAAAGGATCGCTTTAACAAATAATAATAAAAAAAACTGCATTGTCTAAAATATCACTTGTAAAATATAGCAAATTATTGCAAGAATGTTTCAAGCGTTTCCAGAGATTTTGGGTTAGAAACCAAATCACCCTTTCTTAATAGAAACCACAAAACCACAACAAAAAAGAAGAGAGCGGGGAGTCACATATAACCTTGAGCTCAGTACAGAGCACATTAGCACCACAGTTTCACTGCCACAATTACACGTCAATCTGCATTTTGTTGGGAATGTGGCATTCACTAAAACCATCTTATTTGACATTAGACAGAAACTTTTTTGTATTTATAACAGAATTGACAGAGAGAACTTTCCAAGACTGTAAAAAATAAATAAAGATGCTGTTTCTGTGGTTTGAGCCTCAGTGACAGGAAGGGTTGCATCTGAACACAAAACAGAAAGGATCTAAACAGGATTTGTTTTTTATTCCACCACTATATATTATTGCAAACCTGCTCCATCACAATACTCTTTCAATGGTATTGTTTTATTGGGGCAGACTTTATTAACTGTTCACAAGCTGCTTAATGACATGTTAACAATTGGTGCTCATTTTTTTTGTTAATAGTTAGTTCATATATAGTAACCTATTTATAAACTAATAACATTTTTACAATATTTTGAAGTTCTTTTAAACAAACGGGCCCCAGTTCAATACGATTGACCTGATGTTTGTGAAATTTAGCTGACCTTTTTATTAGTTATTAAAAAGGTAGCTATAGATTATCTAATCATGAACAAAAAAAATGTGTTGCTAGCTGTTAACAGTTCATTAACTAAAAAAGTGCCACTTTTTAGACTTGAGGTATTTAGACTTGACAACTACTAAATAAAAATACTGTGGCCAACTTAAAGGGAATTTTAGCCACAAAACTAATTTTTTATTAGCTATAACCAACCCAACCCATGTTGTACGGTGTGTTACGTACCATTCCCATTTAAAGAAACAGCAATTACAACTTTCAGCTACTAGATGGCACTGCATCTTAAGTTATTATCCAATTAACATTGAGACAAAACAAAAATTAATTGTATCAATACTACAATAGCACCTTCTTTTGTGAGATTTGATCAATAATTAGTACATGAAAAATGCAGACATATTTTATTTGGACAGCATTCCATTAACTAGGGGCTAGGACTCTTTATCTCATGAGTAATTTGACATGCCTCTCAACACGTGGCTCTTATTAAATTAGGGGCACTGGTGGGTATTTGTTTTGAGGTTCTTTGGTTCTAGAGGACTATGGCAATTGCAGTAAGCAGGTGCATCAAGGTTCTAGGTTAATTTTGAAGGTCAATATATAAAACACATAGGGCTTTGCTTCAGAAAATGCGTCAGCTGCATTGCTAGTGCATTCTGAATGGTATATGCCAGCCTAATATAAATATTTTATTTTCATAAATAAAAATTACATTTAATATATTGACAAACTAATTAAACAGCTTACAACCATAGCTTTCAATAGAACAAGCTTCGTTCCAAATAAACTCAACTTTTAGTTTCTGAGGGTTTGGAGAACCCAACACAGCGTGTGTTGCAAATGGTTGCCCAGTTGAACCGAGCCCAGGCCTTTCCAGCAAGACGAGGGGTGTGTGGTCATGTACATTTAGCCTCATTGAAAAGCTCTACGCCCCTTTCCATTCCGTACAGGCCAGCTGAGACCGGTCACCTCATTTCACTTGTGACCTAGGAAAATGTTTACACATTGGAAATCAAAGGCATATTGTTTTTTATATTTAAAAAAAGTGCTGTAGCAGCTTTGCTGAAATCTATAGCAACATAAAGGGATACAAAATACTTCACGGTTTCCCACAGCAAGAAATGAAATGCTGTTGTCAGTTAGTGGTTTTTCTGGTTTCCCTTAGAATTTAACACAATGCCAGAAATTAATTTGTGGATAACAACAAACACAACATCATGTAAAGTTTCATGTGAAAAATGCAAGAATGTTCTAATTGCCCTGGCAAACAATGCATACAGAGCATGGCCAATATCAAGATGTGGGTATTGCCAAAAGCTAAATCTGGAGATGGTTTTCTAATAATCTTCACAAAGAACAGAATTGTTAAAAAGGATCCTTATTTCATAACCATGTTGAGCAATATGTGCCATTAAAATAAAAATACATCTTTATACATTTTCCTATAAGAGTTTGGGGTTACTGTACCTAACTTCCAGTCCTGTTTGAATTACACACAATATAATAAGCACCTTGTTATAAAACCAGAAAATCTTGGCTCTTCTGGACAGTTATAATGGGTGGTGATAAATGCTGTCAGAAAGCATCTGGATAAAAGACTGAGGTCTCAGTTCATATCCATTAGACTATAAACCATTCCCACCAGCGGGTGAAAAAGGTTGTATGTCATGATTAGTCTGTTTTAACACAAAAGCCAGTACTAAAACATACTTGAAGCATTTAAACACGAGTTTAATAAAACAACTAAACTTGTGCAGCAATCGTATCAGCCATTTGGTGTCTGCTATTATGTCAGTTCAATGAAAATAAAAACAAAAACACTTTACAACTGACCTTATCAGTACCAAGCACAGTTTCTGAGCTTAACTGTGCTATTTGGATGTATATCATTGATAGATCATTACATTCAAGATGACTCAAAAATCAGTTGACCCGTAATTTTCCCCATAAACTGGTCAAGGGACTTTTTACCTGTTGAGATGCATTAACAATATTAAATTGAATACATCCTTGTGCAATGATAACACAGACATAAAACATAAAAATAAGGCCTGGTATATTTGAAACATGTAATATATATATTAAACCAAGGCCACTCCCATCAGCAACTAGAGAGTAAGTGGGAGGGCATTTCAAGGAACTTTCTAGAAGATATAAGTGGAGGAAATTATACTGAAGTATAGCCCAGCTGGGAAAAAAGCAAGAGAGTTGGCAGAAAATCTCAAATTCTACTCATGGTGCCTCTCCCGTATGCTTGACTACAGATGTTGTTTGAAGCCACAGTATGAGCTAAATACAGATGACACAGAATGAAGGAGGTTACATCACCATTGAAACACAAATGTGCTTAGGCCCTTAATTCATTTTTTATTTCAAAGTGTGTCATGAGTACAGAATGTTTTCCGTTATTGCATTGCAGTGAAATGTTCCAGAAACGTGTTGTTTCTTTCGAGGTTTAAAGCAGAAGAGAAGCAAGTGTTTGTTCATGAATACAGTCAACATCCAGGCTAGAGTGTGAGTCAGGCAATGCTCACAAGCTTGATGGACTCAGTGGTCAATCGCCCACATCACAAAACCCATCCACCCAACTGTAGGGCCAGAACTGAATGGAGAGGTGTTCAAATCAAACTTGTACAGCAATTGAATCTGTCAATCGGGAGCTCAGTCGTGTGGGAGGAATTTAGAATATAACTTTTTAAAATTCCTTTCTATAATTCTATCTGTTTTAAAGTGTTTGTCTTTTAAATTTAACTATATTTAATTATATTATATTTATTTCCCCCAACATCATTGGCCTGTAGTGGTGTCAGGTGTACGAAAGTCACACTTTACAGTTGTAAAGAAATGTGCTAAGTACATTCTTCAGCACAGGTTATGGACTGGCTGTCCATCAGACTGGCTGTCTAGGGATGAATGTCACTGACATCCTTGTTTAATTTTTGTATGTACTGGGCAATTTTATTTAAATCAAGGGGCATTTTCAACTAAATTTAATAACGGCAAAGTGGAAAATCCATCCCCATATTACAACAGGTGTAGTCCTCACAGGATGATTTATTATTTGTAAATCATTCTCAGTCACACAGGTAGACATGTTTATCACTGATCTCTAATGCTCCATAAACAAGGCAATTCAAAGGTAGCAGTTAATGTCAGCAGTTATTAGAACATCTAAATGGAAATCAGAAAGAAAATATCCAGTCAAGTGCCAAAATAAAGAGAGAAATGAATTTCAGCTGTTGAATGGAAGGGCTGTGAGGGTCCAAAAAGTGTCTCTTTGAAATGTTTCAATGGAACATCTTAGTGATAAAAGCTCTGAGAACTGTGGAGGAGTGTTGGAGTTAACTGGGGGAGACAGGATGCTGACTGGCAGCCTTGGTTAATGCATTGCATCTGTACAGTCCTACATGAGAGCAAGAGAGATGCAGCACACTACTGTCCAGCACAGGCCACTTTAGCCTTTAACCCTTTAGAGGGCTGGGGGGGGGGGGTCAGTTGAAATAACGACTGCTCACAGCCCGTGCCATTTACAAATGTTCATATTGTAATATACATGTAGAATATCATTGATACCCAATGATTTCCACCCAAGGTCACAGTGGCTGCTTTTAAATGGCCTTGAGTGGGCTGAAAATCAGCTTGTATTTACAGCACCCTGTCCAATATTATACATGCATTGGTCATTATGAACATTTCTAAGCAGCACAGATGTAATGCATTAACTGAGACTGACAGTCAGCATCCTGCCTCCCCAGTTCCCACACTATACTTTAAAAAAAAATCAAATAAATAAATAGTTATACAATTTCTATCTGTCGGATACAAAAACATTTCAGACGTCTGTATCCCTTCAATATCAAGATATTTTGATACTGAAAGGGTGGGGGTGTATTGAATCTTATAAAATAAACAAAGAACAATTAATTTTGTAAGGATTGTTTTAAAGACAGAATGCTATTGCCAATGCAAAAAGCTAACCGTTTGCACCTCAAACAACAAGAACATTGATTCACAGATTGATGTTTTTGTCACCACCATATTTTATAATGGTTTTTATATCAAGATTTAAGGTGAGTTTTCAAGATGATTTGTTTAATTATTGATGCTTACTTGTACAGTAAGCTCATGTATCCTATAAATTAGCTTCACATTGACAAACAATGACATTGTACATCTAGTTGCATTGGGTTTGTAGTGAGAGCACCCCTTTGTGCTTTTAGCAACATGTTTGTGAGTGAAACAAACCACTTGTGTCAATCGCATACAATTAAAAAGATCCATTGACCGAGCAAATCAGAGACGCAACTGAGGTTTTGCAGTCCACGCTACAGCCTACTGTTGACTCCCTCTAAATATGTGGCACACATACAGGATATACAGGGCTTACTGAAAATCCTTTTTTTTCATACGTTACAACTTGCCAGCGGCTTTCACAATAGATTGCCACACAGAAATGAATACAAGCAAACCTCAGCAATCAGGTTTAATTGAGACATTTCTTCATGTAAGCAAAACATGGGGAAAGGTACTCATTTATTCCCAACCTCTTGTTACACAATAGTACAAAATAATTGCAGAACTGTGCTTGCTTTGGAGGATGTACACATCACACAATTTAAACTTATTGTTGTTTTAAACTTTACACAGTGTGTGCGTCTAGAGAGTTTGGAAAACAAGCTCGCATTTGCTTTTTAATCAAGGTGTTCGAAAAGAAATACTACTTATGCCATTCAGTTACAGTGGTAAGTAACATAATATCTGTCTATCTACTTATGCATGAAGCCAAATCCAAATTGCAGAACTATACCGAACAGGGGTATTTGAAACTGTTTAGTCTGAATACTGAATATTAAGACAGTGGTGCTTAAAAATAAGGAGCCTAAAAATAATCCTCCAGGTTGGTTCTGTGAGCCAATGAGCAGATATCGAAAACTTCCCACATTTCTTTTTTCCCCCCGATTTTCCCATAAGGAGTTGTTAACACAAAGTCAAACAGTGTTAAGAGATTATCTGACCTGAGATAGTCAAGATATTCCATTAGCTGAAGAAGTAAGGTGATCGTTCCTGCCGCTAAAGTTTACCAATCCCTGCTTGACCTCCCTCAGGTAAATATCTCTAATAAAGTCTATAACAAAGTACTGTAGTGGTAACACTCAAATAATAACCACACAAACATGTAAGAATATAGTAGAGGAATGTACTGGAATAATATGCAATTTCTGCATTATAATTACTTTTCATAAATTACTTTGTGTAATCTGTGTACCTGTGTAACACATCTTTGGAATTAATCATATGTATAAAGTTTGCCAATGTGGTTACTGTGTGCTCCTACAGGGATTACTGAAACACCACACAGTGATTGGATCATTTATCACTGAACGTTCATGTATTACTCTTTTGTGGTTGGTCAGCAGTGGGAATTGGCCATTTTTAGAAATCCTGACTGGCAATGAGGACCCCAGTGGGAGGATAAGCAACAGCAACATCACTCAATTAAACTAACTACAACTAAGAGAGCGGAACAGCTTCTACCTTCTTAAAATGGCAGTACTAATTAAAACCATATTGGACGTGAAAGCAGAATTAAATAAATAATGGAGTTTTAATAAAAACAAATGCATTAAAAAAAGGATATCCCTTTTCATATAAGCTAAGGTGCCCAACTAATGCTGAAAATACTGTGATCTGAAACTTTTGGCAGGGCACATTCGACTTGATCTTTATTCCCCCCCCCCCCCCCCCCCCCCCTTCTTTAATCTGTCGTAAATAAGGCACAAGTGGGGCAGATATTTCGACTCGGTGCTCACAGACCTTGATTGCAAATGACATTGCTTTACCCTCTACACACAAATGTTGTCATGGCGGATAGGAAGCAGTTGAAAATTGGATAATGCCTCCAGGCCATACATTAAAACCACTATCCTGGTTGTTCACCTGCCACATGGAATCAGTTATTCTGCATACTGCTGTGCACTGCTCTGCAATGGAGGAGCCCTGGTCTAAAACCCAGAAGACACTGACAGAGGTTCTGAATTACAGATCATTGTTTGAACAGGTGTTCACGTGTGTTCACGTGGGTCCTCGTGTCAGTTCTGTTGGTTTAAGCACCTATGCATTGCGCTTTCTATAAATTATATAGAATCCTTTCAAATAAAAAATAAAAATACTGTCCAATACTTTGCTATAGCAACAATCATACTGTATTAAATAATAATGAGTGCTATTATTTTGTGATGGCTATTATTTTCCGATGACGTATTAACAAGGTGTTTGTAATTCGAAATGAACTTCCCTCAGTAATTTGCTACTTTTGTTAATGCCCGTTTTGAACCTTTGATTGTGGTTGTTTATTTGCAACCCGTAAGCATATTGTGCTCTTTTCATCAGTCAGATATAATGATACTCTCTTGTGTAAAATCAAATATACCATTTGGAATACTAAATATATGTTTAACTGGAAAATACTAATTTTTTATTAATATTGATGTTGTTCACTGAATAATTAGGAATTAATTCATCCAATGTTTTTAGTTATCCTATCATTTTTAAAAAGTGTTTAATGAATCATTGCAATGCAGCCACAGAGCAATAATAATAATAATAATACTACTACTACTACTAATAATAATAATAATAATAATAATAATAATAATAATAATAATAATAATAATAATAATAATAATAGAAAGGTAAAACCTGTATCATATGTATTCAGAAAAGTCATTGGGTTGGTGACATGGTTGCACGTGAGACAAAGCTTCAAGCATCAGGAGAGTAGACTTGGAGGTGTGCAGGTTCCTTGTATGTTTCAAAGGCAATTGATTAAAATAGCAGAATTTTTACTTCCCAAATCTGTGACATACAGTATGCTACATACTTGTATATAATAATATGAGATAAACAAATAGCACTGATTGAAGCACTGTAGCTGTGGAATTCTGCTGTTCTTTTTTAGGCTTATCTTTGTGAATTCTTCTTCTGTGAGTGCTCCCTGGCAGAACAAAGAACAATATTTCAGTGTTTTACAAAAACTTTATATAAGAAAGGCAAAGGGAAAAACAGAGCAGGGAAAAAAGGAAGCTCAACTTCCGAACCTGACGTCATCAGGCTTTTTATTAGATTTCAAGCTATGGAGTCTTTTTGTCACCTACACAACCAGATGCATCTTTTATAACTCATTAGCATAACAAAAGCTGCATATATTACCAATCCTGTTGAATCTGCACCATCTTTTCGTATTGCAAGAAAATCTCCAGCTTATATGGTTTCTCTGCAGAAGCTCGTAAACCATATAGCGAAATGTCAGAAAAATACAATGGTAATCATCAGTATAAAGAAGAAAGTATCTATGTTAAAAAAAAAAAAAAACAATAAAGCATGTACATGCAGGACTTTGTGCTGACATGTCTATTCTGAAAAAAAAGGAAAGCACTGGCTTTAAAGTATTAAATAAGCCTTCTGCTTGGCTGAGGTATTTAACAAGCTTTACACAGAAATTAAAAAAAGGATAAAAAAACCCAAACCACAGAACATTAATCTTTTATTCTGCATTTGCATCAGCTGTCACAATCAATCACCAGGGCTGGTATGACATGGCAGTGTTGGGCTAGCAGCTTCCCTGGGTTTCTTTTGCACACAAATGTACCACTGTCACAGGGGAGGTGCCACTAGGAGCATCATCAACAATAATTACTGCTAATTATCAGAAGAAAACTATTATTGCAAATGTTCTCTGAAGCCTGCTGCACGGACGTGCGCGCAGATGGGATCTTTTTTTTTTTCTAATAAAAAACTTGTGCCGAACTGATTAACAACTTTAATGACAAAGATTACTGCTTATAATGCTCCCTTCAAATCAAAGAGCAATATTCGCAGACAGCGGATATTCATGGTTTTCATAACAATTCATTACGGGCAGCACCGAGGGAAGGAAGGTTTTTATTTCCCTTGTGTTTGTTCTTGCATACTTAGTTTCATTACTCTTAATAAGGTAGCCTGAGAGCCGGGTAGTAACCGCTGTGGTGGCGGTGAAGCTGGTTGGGTGGGAAATGCAGAGCTGGGGGCGGGGAGTGGGGGATTGCGAGACGGGGGAGGCCTGCTTGTAAAAATTCATAGACTGATGGTAGAGGAGAGAGGATATGGCGAGGTAACTAGTCCTCTGAGAGACCCTCTTTATGAAATCATGGTGATGAACTGAAATTAAGCCATACCTTTTCCCATTTTCCCATCGGAATCATTGTAGTCAGTGTTTCAGGATGTGCTTTAATTTGTCGACTTTTTTTTTTTAATCAAGCTTTATTAGAGGTTAGCTAGTTTCTACTATTTTGTTTGTAAGAATTACAGTTTAACCACTTCACTTCTAAACTGAATTGCACCTGACTGACTTGCCCAAAGCTAAAAGAAAATCCTGCTGCTCATACAGCATTTCGTCTTTCGTTCTTTGAATGTACAGCTATGGACAAAGAATTTGAATTTTAAGATTGAGACATAATTTTAAAAAATTAAAATAATATATGGGCATGTGTTGGGAAAATTATCAGTAGGAGATGTGAGAAAATCCTATGGTGATGATGGTTGTGGTGGATAGATCAAGCTAAAGTATTGATATTTCAATCCAAAACAGAGAATGGCTGTTTGGATCACAGAACGATACTAAGTATAGAACAGTGGCAGGGTTATGCTAAGTGCAGTACAGTACTATTTTGTTTTGTTAATAACTGTTTCCATTACTATACAGTGCAGAACATAAAATAATAATAATAATAATAATAATAATAATAATAATAATAATAATAATAATAATAATAATAATAATAAAACACTACATTACTGGATTACTAGTTCTTTTTATAATGTTTTAACATACAAACAAATAATTCCTTATGCAATGTCTGTGTTATTAATAAAATGGGGTTACAAAAACTCAAAAAAGAGAGGGCAATATAAGCCTGTAATATGCACACAAATGAGTGCTACAAATATCTAAACGCGATAAAAACACATTGATATAGTATTTATACTGAATAGCGGCTAGTATTGTATTTATAGTAGACCTGGAGGCATTGCCCCCCCTCTGATGTTTGGAAGAATGAATGAGACAGGAAGTCATGTTTCTCAACAAGACCCTTAGCTCACCAGAGTGCAAAGGACAGACATTCACATGATTTGTTTACCACGATGTCCTTTGCCGTCACTGAGTATTTTACAGTGTACATTAAAGAGACGATGGTGGAGTCCCCAGTGTCTTCACATGTCTGTTGTTGTGTTGTTTTTATAGAAGAGTCACAGTTGTTGAATACGGGGCTAATGAAGTTTTTTTTTAAAAATATTTTTTTTAAACATTTAAGAGTTCATAGACTTCAATGGTCACTTAGTAGTCACAGTGCCGATATCATTTGTTTGTATCCCAAGCTTCAACCTTTCAATGGAGTATCCCTGTACAGTACCTGACTCTTCAGGTATCTACTCTGAGGGTAAATACCTTGGGCCTTTACAGCAGACTCTTACAAGCCTCACTAAAATGATGGAATTGTGTTCGCCTGGCAGTGGTTTTGTAGTTCTGGACAGTTTCATTTAAGGGACCGTCTGGGCAAATCATATTAAAACGATCATTGTTATATGCCGTGGCAGTTCATTGCTGCCGTGGTGCTCTATAGAAACCATTCAGAGCGCAATATGTATATAGCTGGATCCTCACAGAATAAACTGCTAACACACTTTGGGGTCTGTGTAATTGATCTAGACGCTGAGGTATCTAAATACTGCAGTTGTTTAAATCACTAAAATAAGCACTCTGAGAAAAGTAATATCTTTAACAGTGTGTGTGTGTGTTTTGCACGTTTCATTTTTGTCTTTATAAGTTTAAAAGTTTCGTCACAATTTAATATTTAACTAATGATGTTATTAAGAGCCACCACTGTTTAGAGCAATTGAATAAACCCGCTAATATTACAAGAGAGTTTATTTCTTGAAAGTTAACGTTAGTATATATTTTGTAAGTACAAGTCTGTTTCTTTTTAAAGTTTGTTTTTAGTTTTATACAGTACTGTAAGAAGTTGTAACACAGTAATTACATATACTGGTATAGAGTTATTATGCAAGTGTACCAGGAGTTTCAATCTGTAATAGGACTTCTGATTGGGTAAAACCTGGATAGGTAGTGAACTGGTAATGGTAATGTGCATATTTAGTTATTCAGAAACAGACAGCGCAAATCCCACCCACCTTTCTTCTCATTGGCTAACAGTGATGACATCACATGGTGGGAGGAGGAGAAGCCTACAAGCAGCTCTGTTCCAGATGAAAACACAAGGCAACGAGGCAATACCTGTAGGACACTATAACTCTGAGGTCAAAACCCATTGGTGAAACTTGAAGTAAGACCTTTTGTATAATCTGTCAGTGGCCCTTTAACCAGGGTATGTTATCTTCCATTTTGTATTTAATTTCTGAAGCAGTCATTTGGCAACTACAATTCTGATAAACTAAAAGCGAATGATGGATTCTGAAGTGTGTGTACTATTCAAATGTACCTGCCCTCGAAAGGGTTCAAATAAATATGGGATGGAACACTTAAATAAGCCCCTAATAGAAATAGAACAAGGTGGGAGCCTGTCCCGTGCCCCAGTGACCAGTACTTTGCATTTACCAAAGTACAAACACATAATGAAATTTAAACACAAATAAGAAAGACAGAACCTCTCTAATATCATTCTAAACCCCTACTGACACACAGAGATGAACCTCACCACAAGTAATTATATTCTGAACTGCATCTAGGGGAATTTCCAGACTACTTTCATTTTACTAGACTTAATGAGAGGCTAATGGGTCTGGAGGTGTCTGTTTATTGTTATCTCAAATAATCTCCAAGATGAAAGTTTTAATGTATATTCCAATTTAAAAAGTCAGGCTAAGTTATGAGCCATAATGCAGTCTTGGTCCCGTAATTCGTTTAGTCTTACACTGCATGTTAAACGCATTCCTCCATTTACATTTGCAATGCTTCAGTAATACTGTACAGGGGATGATCATTAACAAGTCAGTTAAACCGGTTTGAGTATACTTAATGTTCTCCTTTGCCAGTCAATTACTCAAAAGGAAAAAAAAAAAAAACTGAACCTCTAAATGTACATGCGAAAATGATTTGTGAATCAAAACTTAATATTGAAATAAACACTTTGCAAAAGAGACACCAGGGAATGGTCAGAAAATATCATTCACGTAGTTAAATTGATATTCCCCTGGTCTGCATGCAAAGGGGTCTGATACAGGGCACGGGGGGGTGTTGACTAAAAAATGACCACCACTCAGTTTGTCATGTGTGGCTCCTGCTGGTGACAAGTGTCATGGAGAGCACTTTTTGACTTCCAGGTCAAAACATTATTGCTGTGTAAATGTGTAGTGAGACAGGCCTGGAAGTACATCTCAGCTTTTGCAATGTAGAAGCCTAATAACCAATATGGTTTACTGACTCCAATGGGCAAGATTTTACCATGACACTGTTCCATACCCCTTTCCCTTGATGAGTAAAATTTCGTGCTTGTAATAGTTGTACAGGTATTGAGACTGTATTAGAGAAAACATACATTTTTACTTTACTTAGGTACAGTTTCTGTTTCCTGAGTACAAATTCAGATACAGTAACCTAAATCTCCAGTTTCAGTGTGGCTAGTCCTTGTTTCCATTGTTATTGTTTCAGCTCTATTTTATTGTCCGACTGACTTGACAACTCTTTAATTGCTTTGTCTGGGCAACCAATTGAATAATTCTATGAAATGGGGTTCACAAAAGGTCTTAATAATGTCATAATAAATCCTGATAACTGTTAGACTTCTGCGTAATTTCTTCTAGAAAGCATTTGGTCTGGCAATAAGTTATTTTTAAGAGCAGGACCTTCTCAAACGACACATTGTTTTAAAATAACAAGTAAAACAGGATGTTGTAATTTTGAGTTCATTGTGCAAACATACTATTTCGACCTGTGTTTTCAGAATGCCTTTGATGATTGGCTTCCGTCGGTTGTGAAAATGTCTTAACAATTTAGCAGTGTCGCCATGGCGACCATAAAAACAAACACACCTCTGGCATCACCCTAAACTTATCTCAGGTCACAGCTTTTAAAGTGGTTCCAAGAATAGAAACAGACTTTGTCTAATTGTCAGCTGCAAGTGTCCTGAAACTTATGGTACTAAAAAATGGTTTTGTTTTGAGTGTGTGTGTGTGTGTGTGTGTGTGTGTGTGTGTGTGTGTGTGCTTGTCCTAGTTCTAAAATAACCAACCCCCTCCATTATCAGATGAAAGATTTTTTCAAGGTTACACAACTGTTTCAAAAATAGTGAAACTCTTTTGTTAACAAATCCTATTTATCATTTTTTTTATGTGAAAGCCATCGAAACAACCTCACTATGTTGCTTAGCATGATGAAATGTGATAAATATTAAAAGATAATATTGTTAAAATGGTCCTACATAGGATTTGATATGCATGGAAAAAATAAGAATCTGTCTCTAGACCTTTGTCCTTTGATTGCATGTCACCATTGAACAGGATATGACAGGCAGTATTGTTTTTTATTTAACCACACCCTAAGCAATACCTTACACAGGGACTTCCTTTTAATAGGGGAATCAAACTCTACAGTTCTTTTACACACCACGAGAGTGGAGAATGATTGCGATCTAATTGAGATTTGACCAGGTAGGACTACATAGTCAATCAATATGTAACTTAATCATTAAATCAATCAATCACTTAACCTGTGAACCAATCAATCAATCAATCAAGCAATCAAGCAATCAATCAATCAAATCACTGCACCCCCAAAATAAAATACAAATTGTAGTTTGAATTTGATGTCCTAGTTAGACTAACATTCCAGTCTTCTAGGCTCGCTACATCCATTTTTAGACACTGATGTTTTGAAATGAAACCCCAGATATCACAGTTATCTCCTCTGTAAAAGTGCAAGCTGGTTTGTAATTTTTTTCTTTTTATACTTGTCTGCTGCCTTCTTTATACCCTGTGTGATTGCCAATTGTTTTGCACAGGGTGAAAAAAATTCTATGGATTCTGGCTTTTTCCCAAATTTCCCTTATTTATGCTTATTTTCAATGTAAACATTTCAATGGCTATCATAAACAGCAGCTAACTACCTTAAACAGCTGGATTTAATGTTTCTGGTAAGTATAGGAGACATGTTATGCGAACAGCAGTGACCTGTTATCAGTGATTCATCAGAGCTGCAGCACAGAGTACCAGATATGCAGAAAAGTTGGTCATTTTAGGTTTTATTATTACCAAACTGAATGAACCAACACGCGAATCATGATATTCTGTTGAGCTCATATGAATTAAATATAAACGTGTGATGTATTCGACACATGTTTATTCAAATTAGCAATGACTCCCTGTTTACTAATAGAGAGAAAACCCTCTAAAATTTAAACAACTAGATAATAAGCCACTTGTAATGACAATTTCAGCAGTCAATATTCAACATTAATCTCATGCGCTCTATTAAGTTAGCTTGGGGTTGTTTATTTTTTTATTTTGTAGTCCTTCAAGCTCTTCACGCTTGGCGCCTATAGTCCTTGGTGTGCGGATGTATTCAGCTATAATGACTGGGAGGGTACATGCATAATCAGTGCCTCTCCTAGGAGGAGTATGCTGAGAGACAGTGCAGCTGCAGGGAGGTAGAGAACGGAGCCTGGCATTAGTACTGACTGCTTTGGATTGAACCCAGTTGGATTTTTATCTTGCAAGAAAGGCAACATGAGTTGCTGGTAATGTCCAGGCACTGCATACAATATATAAGTATACATTATATAAACTATTTCTAAAAAGAACAAAAGTACAATTCATTTTTTATATTTGTTGCAGGGACTATATATATATATATATATATATATATATATATATATATATATATATATATATATATATATATATATATATATATGTGATTTTGAATTAGCCGGAAAACAAAAGTATAATTGGTACCATATTACAGTAAACGTTTTGGAAGTAAAGCAACCCCATCTAATGATCTTATAAACAAAGTGACAAAACACTCCTTTGTACAGTAGAATAAGTCATTTATGCACTGGTTTGCACAATAGCTTTTTTATACAGTTTATACTTTTATACATTTTGTTATATGATTGATTTTGAACATGGCCACATAATACATTTCAAGCTGTGTTTGTTCGAAGATTTGAATATTTCTCACAGCACTAGTGTGTATAGTAAAATAAATATCTATCTATCTATCTATCTATCTACTCTATCTATCTATCTATCTATCTATAGTTTTTTACATTAGACAGCATTTCCTTCAAACGTTCTGACTGTTTTGTGGGAAAACTAGACTACAAGCTAGAAGCATCTGGAATTTGGAATGTTGGGTCAGTTTTAAGCCAAGAAAGAGTTAATGCCACATACATATATAGTACAGTATTTTACTATACTCTCTCTATCAAATGCACACAGATAAACTAAACGTATAAATATAATGGTTACAACAAACTCATTTATAAAGAGAAGTTTTTCACCCCTAGTTGACGTTACAATATCTATATTCACCTTCAATGGTGAAAGCTTGGTCAAGGCAGACAGGCAGGTAGAGGGTGGGACCAAATGTATATTTATTATGTATGTTGAAGAATCAAATATATTTAATCAATATGAAAAAAAAACATTATGTGACATACCAGGCGCAATAAATTCAGAGACGATTATTGTGCTGATACCGTACATGCACTCTACTTGCTCTGAAACTAAATAACATACTGGGCATGAGCGTGAAGCAGCACACTGAGCAAGCTGATTTGTATCTAATGTGTGCGGCCCTCTACCTACCATCCATCTTCTTTAATAATCATTTTATCATTACTAATCCTTTCATTGCTCTCTTCTAAACACCCCCACACCCCCGCTGCCTGACATCATTATTTGAATAAACGGGTCTATCGGCTCATTTTCTCTGACATAGCTAAAACACCTGTCAATCTCGACACAGCTTTCCTTAAACTGGAGAAATTTAAATGTTCCCAGCGGCACAGCCATTTGTCCTTCAAGATGACTGCCATCCAATCCATTGCCCACAATTGCTGGGGAAAAAAAAGAGGCATGATTATTAATAAATGAATGTCGCTATTTGTTATATATTATTCAGGCCTTCAGTACCAGGGGGCTTGAGTGAAACATGAAATATAGGCAACTAATTTATTTATTAGAGAAAATAATGATTTTTGCATTCCCTTGCCCCAGGTGACCTGAGACTACAGGGGGCTTATGAAATACAAATTTGATGGCATGTCATTTGAGAGTCTTTCAGCACACTTTGAGTGACAACCTTTTTACATAAGCACACTGAACAAATAATTTATAGATTGGATCTGGTCGCACTCCTTAAGGTGTTTTATTACCATTTCTCAATGCCATGTTGCTCTATCGATTTTAGTAGTGTGATATTAAAGTGAATGCAGAAAGCCAGTCTGCAATTAAGGCAGTGGCAGGAACAGCTACTGGATGTTAAAAGTGTATTGATACTTCTTATTGTTTGTACGTGGATACGGACAATAGCATTTTAGGAAGAAATAGAATGAATCATCATATAAAATGAATTATGTGTGTATATATTGTGATAAAGCACGGGGGAAAGTAGTGGATGGGCGATACATAGGACCGAACTTATTACAAAGCCCGTATCCATTATAAGGGAAATGAGGTACACCTGCCAACAATAAATGGGTCAAAATTAAAGAGAGTGGGTGGGGTAGCTCGGAAAGGATTAACTGGGAGGCATGGTTAGACGTGAGGAGAACGGAGAAAGAAAGAAAATTGTAAAGAAAAAAAGGATTGGGTTTTGTTACTGGGACATGGCTTAGCCCTTGTTGTCACAATATATATAAAATAAGCATATCCAAATGATCACAAGTGCTGTATACAAACGATCACTGATTGTGATTCCCATCAATCCAAATCATTTGTTTTCTAATCGTTCTGGTCTGTTCATAGCAAAGGAAATTTCTTTCTTCAAAAAATCAATATTTAAAATTGCCGCCATATATAAATATTATACACGTCATAGCTTAGGAGCAGCGTGGAAGGATAATTCTATTCATTTATGATATGAAAGGAATGTTTTGGTGATACCTCAAGCGAGCTCAGAGATGAGACAGTGCTGTCTCAAATATAGAATCTTTAGTAATGGGTCATTCTGTGTAATATGGGGACCAACAGCGTGGCGGAATGTGACAGTAATGGTAGAAATGGGAATGAAAATAATTCAGGGATGAAAATCAAATAAAATATATTGATGGTTAAAACAAAAAAAACAGTAAAATAAAGCAGATAGAGTGGCTAAGACCCCTTTATTTATTGTCTAGAAATGCTTGTTTTCCTAAACACACTTACTGTACTGTACTTTTGGAATCACTGCTGCTTCTGAGAGATTTTGCTAATGTATTACTGGATGAACAACGTCATATGTTTAGGTTTGCTGGGAGGGTGGGGGCTTGGTCCTGGATCAGATCCACAAACCATCAATAGATGGCTGGTTTAAATTACTCCGAGTCCTCAGCCAGATCAATAAAGGGTGTAACATCATTACTGACTCCCACAACATCTGCAATGCCATGAGGGTCAGTTGCAGGCCTTGCTTCTTCATGATGTATTATTAATTCTGCATCTATTTGAAATAAAGTCAGCGTGAAGCTATGTGTGCTGACGATACCCCTGTGCTCGCGTGAGCTGCCAACAGAGGATGTCTCTAACAATTTGAGTCTTGTTTTTAATGAATAATACAGAGAACAAATATAGTTCAAGAGGGTTAAGCAGTACGATGTCCATGGCTTTATCCTGATGGTGTTTTGTGATCTTACCCAATTGTAAGTTCTTTCTTCATTTCATCTTATAAAGCCTTGGCCATTGCCAGGACTGGTAGCAAGTACCTTACGGCTTAAATAGATTCTAAGGGACTTTCAAACACAGGTAGAACTGAACCGTGATCAAAAATGTTTATCAAATCTTCATTAAATTGAAAATAGATGCTGTCATTACCCCCATTTGATTGGAGATTCCAAGGAAGTAAAATTAAATAAAATAAAGCTAACCTGAGGCTATGTTTAGAAGGAACTTGTAAAATAGAAGCACCAGTCGTTATCTTATATTTGTTTAGATGAAGCTCATATTATCTGTAAAAACAGAATTTGGAATGAGGTACTGGCATTAGTGCAGCGGACCCGATTCTAAATTCTACTTCTTTAAAACATGGCAAGGTCTGGTGGACTATATGGCTATTGCTCTGAGTTCTGTGGCAGGCTGCCTGCATGCTATTAACATGATTCAGATGTGACATGGTTGTTGTGGCTAGCAGCTGGTTCTGCTGCTCTCCCATCAGGTCTCCCCTGTAAACAAGATGCTGTTTTACAAAGGGGTTTCCCCAGTTTATTTATAATTAAATAACACCAATCTCTGATGCCTTTTCAAGGAGATGTCCTTGTATACAAGGAGCCTCTGCAAATGAGAGACTCCCAACGAGCACTTCTCTACGTTACTACAGCAGTGTTTTAAACGATTAAATCAAGTTTTCAAGGTAATTGGAGGCATACAATTTGTGTAAACTCATGATTAATCCCAACCAGATCCCTGATCCCTAATCCTGATTCCCTCAGCTCATTTCGGAGAGTTTTCCCTTCTGAATCCTAATTCCGGAGTCCCATTGCCCACAGCTTCCTTCGTTCTCCGCTGCATGATTCCCACAACTCACACTGCCCTCTGCATCCCAATCACTGCCATGCAAGCTGTGTTACGCAATGCCCTTGACTCCAGCCATCCATTTTACAGGCTTTGTGGAGGTTCAGCCAATAATTCTGCTGCATTTGGGACCAAAGTTAATTAATGGCTTGCTGTTACATGAGGATTGGTTTTAATTGCTCTTGTTTAAGGATGGCAAAAAGGTTCCCTCCACAGTATTCTCCAGTCTGTACTTTGCTAATTCACCACCAGGCACTCACACTTTAATAATGTATTTGTTTACAGCACAGAGAAGCTCCCTCCATCAACAGTGCATCTTAAGTTACTTTTATTTTCTGCACGTTTCCTGTTAGCAGAGCAGCAATATCTTTTGAGAAAAACATAAAAGCACTACCTTTGACAATACTTTTTGTTTACTCTTCTCTGCATTTTTTTTTAATCTTATCCAGCAATAAATCATGAACTCATTATTAACTATTTCGATTTTGTAAGCGACACAAGCTCCCTGCCACACTGAATCCTGCAATTAGGCTTTTACTTCTAGCATAAGAACACTTTACATTAAGTGTCTCAATTACTGTGTATTTACATAGTAGTTACTTAGTAAATACATGTGTACTTACACATAATTACAATGTTATTATGCATAGTACTTAAATTTAGTTACTTACTAAGTAACTACTATGCAAATACGCAGTCATCAGTCACTTAATGTAAAGTACCTCTATATAATTGTAGTTCTGCCACTTCGGACTCTCCAAACAAGCCTGAAGCAAAGTTCAAAAACAGGGAAAGGTAGATTAGACATTTGAAAGGTTTTAAAGATTCTTTCTTAACAATGTACATAGTTTTTGGATGCCTCTAAATATATAGAACACAATGTGTTTACAGCCAGACTGATGCTTTGTGAATGCTGTAGGCTCTGGAGGCTTTAAAGAAAGACATAATATAACTTGATCAGAGATGCTAGGTTATACCTCCTATGAGGCTCCAGACCAGCTAATCGTTATTGCCACGATATTAGAGGGAATTGCTTGTTTTCTGTTGTAGATTTGCCTGTGCAGCAATGTACTTCTCTGCTAACAGTATAATCACACCCCATGCTTACATTAGGCATGCAATTAGGTGGTTACAAATATTCAGCCAAGCAGGGGAGCACAGAAGAACCACTCTTTTAACGAGGGCTGTGATGTGGTCCTGGAGCTCCCAGGACTGCGCTTAGTGAAGACTTCATATTATACAAGTCATGTCTGAATTGCTTTTGTTAAAGGCCTGAGAAACGTTCAATGTTTTGTTAAGGTGTCAAACAGGGATTTTGACATTAAAAGAAAATATGATTAGCTCTTGAATTTTCCGTTTCCCAAAAGAGTTTTTTTGCTTCCCAAGCCCCTCTTTGCTCTTGAGATGCAATTTAAAGTCAATCTTATTACACAGTAAGGTAATAGCTTTTGAATATAACTGGTGTCATTGAATAGGCGTACCATTTTATATTGATGCGCATTGATTACCAAAACTGCTGCCAGTGAAATTATTGAACAAAACATACATTATAGTAAAAACAAAGTTGTTTTAAGGTAGTAATTAGATTTCTGCACAATGCTGAATGTATATTGTCTGCTACATATTCTGTATTAATACAATCTCACTTAGTGTGAGCTATTCTAAGAAATATCTAAAATGCAGATACATTTCAAAAGTTGATTATTTGAGCAATTTCTGGAAAAAAACTAAAACAAAAAAAAAACTGGCCTTAAACGTACAATAATCTGTAATGGACACATGCACTGTCTGTCTTTAATCTTTCACTATCTGGTCATGTTTTGCTTATTTTAATGTAATCCCTTCCCACACTTAGGCATATGTAAATGATGGGCACTGCATTGTTGGCAATAAATATGTATTTTTTTAATACCCAGAAATGGCATAATATTTATCCCAGGCCACTAATTCAGGAAACAATTTATCTTTTCTTGCTAGATGGCGCCCTTTTCTAAGAAAACCAAATGAGCAACAGGCTTTCTCAATTAAGCAAAAAGAACTGTGTGTTCTTGAGTGCACCAACAGTGTTCCATTACCTTAAAGGGATGCTGTCATCAAAGAACACATCATTAGATCATGTTTCTGTAATTGTGTGTGTGTGTGTGTGATTGTCAGGTGAAGGGGTTCCTCTAGTGGAGATTAAAAAAAAAACAGTGTTCTGGTTATGGGGAAAAAATGGCACAGGTTTTCACATGTTTTAAAGGAGTTGTGAAAAAGTGACTTTCCAATCTGCTCAGCAGAGTTTCCGTATCAGTACAGGGAGGGTTAACCTTCAGATGTTTACCGTCAGAAATTCTTGGCTCAGGAGCTGCTGGTCAGGAAGCTTGTTCTTTGAGATCATGTTTCCTCACATCACTCCTTGCTGCTCCCCAGCAGGCTTTCAGAGCAGCCAGGACTCAGCACACAAGTTTGCATAAAAACGTAAGGCTGTGATGGTGAATGCAAGATTTAATTAGCAAGTGACCTTTTCTCTATTTCAGTACAGTATACGAAAGAAAAATCTACCAGTGCTGCTCAATTGCGTGTTTTAATATTTCTTCAGGATGTGACAAACATTCCATCTTAAGTTATCTGCATTAAAAACTTTGGTTTCAACATTTGACTTTACGGGCCACTCTAAAATGCACGTTTATATTTGTTTTTCAGTAAAACAAGCTATTGTATATGTTATGCTTGTTCAGCTTTTTCTGTGATGTTACTAAAGTACTTTCAATGTGTTTGTAATTGCTCAAGTCACAGGGCTGCACAGTACCACAGGTCTGTTTATTTCCTTTACTATTTCTAGTGTGCAAGCAAGTGTTAAAAATAGCTTCAGCCCCAGGCCCTACACAGTTGGGTCTCAGAAAGTCATACCCTGGCCAGCCAGGTTTTGTTCTGCCAGTGTTACACAACCAGGTTCTATCTGGCCAACACAATTTAAAATACAATAAAACCATAATGCTGGAGTGGAAATAGAAGTGGTTTTTACTTACTCAGCTGAACTCCTGGTTCTATGTTCAGTACGGGGTTTGCCACACAACTGTCGCAGCAGTTTGTGATTTTCTTGTATTAATTAAATTCGACATTAAACTGTACAGGTCTGGGTTATATAAACATCTTGTTCATATTGCTATAGGTATAGCGCCATTGGTATTTTGATTTATTTCAGTACAGAGTAGGGTATTTTTAATGATCTCTAGACATTGGCAAATCTTAATACCACTAGACTATGCTATTTTGAAACCAGATGTCTGTCAGGCCACAAGTCTTCTGCATTGTTATTGTCTGATAAGCAGCTAAAAAAGCATCCTTTTGAGAAATACTAGACCTTAGTAAATCTAAAAGTGACACCAAACGCACAGATATGTATGTCTACAGTACTCTGTACATGGTTATTATTTGAAATACAAAGTATGTTTTCAATAATTCTGATACGGAATGAAAATAGCTACTAGCTTCTGGAGAATTGAAGTCATCTTAACGTGTAAAAGCTGAGGAAAACCTAAACAAAAAAATATATATATATTTTAAGACTGAATCAAGGATTTTGAAGTATTTTTTGAAAAGCCCTTTCCATAGACAAAACCTTTTATCTTTTAAATTTAAAGTCCTAGAAAACTGTACGATGCTTGTGTGCTCTTAGTAGTTTTTTTTTTTTTTTTTTTTTTTTTTTTTACATTTTCACAACACAAACAAGTTCATTTTGTATTTTCAAGAGTGTTTCTGTTGAACTCCTACAAACATTTTTTTTCAGAAACTCAACAGGAAATGGGTACACTTTAATGTTAAATTCTCATTTTGAAGGAGAGAGGTATTTCACAGTCATGGTTCCAATCATTTTCTCTGGAGAACTGCCAGTCTCAAAATAGGCTGGATTTCTTTTTACTGCATTCAAAGTTATTGTTTTGTTTCGTTTGTTTCTCAGAAAAAGAGCTAATGCATTTTTAATTTAATATTATAAAATGTAATTTTGCACATTTCCGTTTGTTTGTGTTTTACTGTGATAATGAATCTTGTAGCCTACATAGTATAAGTATAGTGTAGAGTCTCTACCACTGCAGCTGTGTGTGAAAAATAACATAGAGAATATTGCATGGGGTAGTGCGTGATATGAGAATGTAATGCCACCCGAGGGCTCCCTAGGGTGTGCATTAAATTCTCATTTATCACACACTACCCCATGCAGTGTTCTTTATAATCTCTGGTGAGCATTTTTTTCCTGCCAGAGTTCTGAAGTTCTGTGTTGCTTGTTGTGAGGGGCTTACTCTACTTGGTCTATGTCATTGAGTTATTAGCTCTGATGCTGGTGTTAATAAGCGTGTGAACTGGGTGAGCCCATTGAAAAAAACTGCTCACCAGTTATTATGATAGGACACTTTCCCATTATTAGTGGTCAGATCAGTGCATTTTAGGACCATTTTTCATACAAGCTGATAGCAGTCTAACTGAATTTGATTAGCCTATCACAATTAAAACTATAGTTAAAACTTTATTAAAGTTAGATGAATTCCAGTACCTTTGCTTAACATTACATTATCATAAACCCATATATATATATATATGGATAAGAATATATTATCACACTATATATATTATGTTTTTTTATTGGGGGTAAAAATGTTGATAGTTGAATTGTATCTGGTAATAGCTATGCAGTAAAGCTGCACAGTTCCTCTGACTAATCAGAGTGCTGGGTTTGGTACCTGGAGAAGTGGAGAATGGTGAGTACAGGCTGCTCAGGAAGGAGTGGAGGAAATTTCCCTCAGGAACACACTTCAGATTACTTATTTATGAACTGATGAACTAGGAGACCACCTAGAGAGCGTGTTGCAGAGCTGCTCACTGCTGTAGACTGCTAAAGAAGCTCAGGCTAATTACTCGTTACTGTTTTCTGTCCTAATCGCTCTTATCATATTGAAATCCTGGTATTAACCCAGATGCAGCATTTTAAATTTTAGCAAACAATGAACACTGATTTAATAGTTTGTGGGTTTTGTCATTTTTCAACCAAGCCAGTCTATTTCATTTTAATGCGTGAAGCTAATTATATGCTGAGCTACAGTATTTACTGTGGGGTTTCAAATCAAGCTTTATTAATATGTAATGAAGCATTAATTAACACTGCACAATGCATTAATAACATTTGATTTAACTAACAACATTTTTTATACCTTACCAGTTATACCTCATTGTTAAATTACAAAGTAATGTCCCTGCAGGTCTGTCTATTACCACATAATGTGCATTTAATGCACACCCTTTTGCAAAATGTATTTGTGAAATATACAAGTTGTGCTTTCAATACCAGAGGCATTGTAGACTCTACAGTTATAGTATTCTACTGTGATGCGGTACAAAAGAGGTGCAAGTTATACAAGATATCAAAATACTGACATACGCTTTCTAAATTCAATGACAAATGTTTCAACTGGAAGACATTGAGCAAGACTTTTAGCCGAAAGGTTTATACGCTGGGTGCATGTTATATTATATATGTTACGGTACTCGTTTTAATTTATTAAGTTATTCACTGGGTGCATGCTATATTACATATGTTACGGTACTCATTTAAATGAATTAAGTTACACACTGGGTGCATGTTATATTATAAATGTTACAGTACTCCTTCCATGTAAAATATTTCTAGTTTCTATTTAAATCAGGCACTGGAAAACATCACCAATGAATGCCACTATAACTTGCAGCTGTGTGCTGCCTATTTCTCATACATTATAGTGGGTAGAAGCAGTTTTGGAAATAAAAGAAACATTCAGCTTTGACACCCCATTCAACCTCCGAATGCCATGCAGAACTAGCATCTGAAACCAGGCTTGTAACTTCCTCCCCTCCCCAGGTGAACCAATTATACTGTACATTCAGCTGCCTCTTTCGAGGGAACCATCGAGAGCGGTCAATCTGTCAAACAGACATGAGGAGCTCCCGTTACTGCATTCCCACAGAGGATATGCAGGAAAACCGGAGGTAATGCGCTGGGCCTAGTTGGGATTTGTAAAGCTTAGTAATTTATGTTGAGTAACACTTCCTGAATACATTTGAAAAAATATGTAAGCACCAATAAAGTGTTGTGTAGAAATCTACCATACCGAAATAACATAACCTAACTGCGCAAAGCTGAACACACCATTCCGGTTGCACATCAGAATACTGGCTGCATATAAAATACACATTCAAATAGATAACTGCTATTCCTGTGGTGCACCACTTGAATTCAGCATGAATCCCTGACCAACTTATAACTAGCATGCATAACTATTAAACAACAACTTATTATTATTATTTGTTCATTTAGCAGATGCCTTGATCCAAGGCGACTTACAGAGACTAGGGTGTGTGAACTATGCATCAGCTGCAGAGTCACTTACAACTACGTCTCACCCGAAAGACAGAGCACAAGGAGGTTAAGTGATTTGCTCAGGGTCACACAATGAGTCAGTGGCTGAGGTGGGATTTGAACCGGTGACCTCCTGGTTACAAGCCCTTTACTTTAACCACTCGACCACACAGCCTCCTGTTTAGAACTACTGAGAGAAACTACACGTGAATTAAATGACAAACATTTCAACAGTGAATGTTCAGTATTGATAGCATATCAATAAGCAGACTTTGCTTAAAGTGTTACCAACTCCAGTTAAAATTAGACTTGAAAACAGAATCAGTAATAATCTAGAGCATCTGTTTTGTTACTTGTTTAGTTCATGAATAAGACTTTTGTCTATAGTGAATAATATAAATAGATAAGGAAATAAATAAAACTTTTTTTTTTTTTTTGGACTTCGTAGGGCTGGTCAAAGCCATCTTATGAATATTCAGTTTTACTCTCCCATTCACAGTTCAAATCAAGGTGAGCCTGCAGTTCAGGGTATGTTTGGAAACGGACAACCAACTCCTCCTAATCCCTGCCTGCTCCAGTATGAATAAAACATGAGCCCCCACGAGTACTAAAAGCCATCTGCACTGTGCAATTACAAGAGGAGAACTGGCGGTGCTTGTAAATTACCCAAATTATTTACCCCGCTGCAGATTCAAAACAAACAGATCTTGAGCTGCGTGGCGGTGTTTGTTTGGAAGTCAGCTGTTGATGCAACATTAATAGCTGGTAAGCATGTGTGTGCGCTTCAGGAGCCAAACTCTTCACTTCAAGAGCCTCTCAAGAAAGAAGGAGTTTTGTCTAATTGCAAAGCCATCCTATATATTCATGTCATGCTGCTGCAAGTACAGCTGAGTGCTCAGAGCGGCTCTGGATCTGGCAGGCCTACTGGCTTCCCGTTTGGTTACATAATAGGGTCTCCCCACACGGACGACTATTTTCGTATTGGAAAGTGTGCTGATTCCCTGGGCTGGGTACCTGGATCCACTGCATGACTACGGGACATTCCAACTATAGTGCTTCCATTCGACCCGCTTGTGGTTCCTGGAATTTGCTTTCCTTGGTGCTCTGAATCCTACAGCATTGCAGGGAATGAGTTGCCATGGGAATGGGGCATTGGGTGACATCATTTTGATTCTACTGTTTTCTTTTTTTTTTAAATATACATCACTTTATTGTATTCCCCTGTTCTATGGTCAACCAAACTTTCTGACAGTGCTATATTCATGTGTACTTGTGTACCTAATTAAGGGCTTTTAGCACAAGGTTTTGACTTTTTTCCTAATTGAATGTTATGTTCTGGGAGTGTCCTCCTTTGCCCGGAAACTGGATTGAATAGTGTTATAAAACAGGGACAAAACACTGGTCACAAAGCAGTGCAGTATTTTCATGATTGAATCTAGCCCCAAACATTGCAAATCTATGTGTCTACCTCAGTCTGTCACAGACAACCATATTTATTACCTACCTGCCTTTAATTATCAAGCTAATGTTTTTATGGCCTGTTCTATTTTATAAAGCGTTCTTGTTTATTGTATTTCTATGTCACTGTATAATTCATTAGGACAATCGTAACACATACTGTAAGTTATCCCTTCCCATCCGGAAGCTGACTCCTAATGTTGCCCTGCATTCCTGACTTATTATTGATAGAAACTGAGTCATTTTGTGTCTGTGTGAGAATCTTCACTGGAAGCCCAGGCAGCTGGGGTGAGACAGGAACAGTGTCTCATCGCTGCCAGCTGGGCCCTCTCATTGCTGTTTCTTTCTTAAGAGGTAACACGAAGGGCAAACAATTTATAGTGAACAGAAAGGTTTCCTGTTTGTAGAGTATATAGAAAAAGGAAAGGTGATATTGATGCTAAAATCAGCAATTCTCAACCCTGTAGTTCTCATATTTGACACAGGCTTTGTGAAAAGATTACAAGATTGACGTCCATGTGAAGTCTCTGAGCTAGCCTAAACAAGGTAGAAAATTGCCACTAAGGATGCGCAATAGTAATCTCTTCCCCCTTGAAACAGTGAGTAGATACTTTCCTCACAAATCTTTAACAAACTCACTATTTATTTTTAATAATGGACTGTACTGGACTCATTACACCTTGCACAGTCTTGCTCATAGAAGATAAAATAGACTGGAGACTATTAAACATGCACAATGTTCTCATGATTAAGAACACATATCACGGAATACCAAACACCAATAAAAAATGATATATTATGCACATTTAGAGAGTAGAAGTATAACATAAGATTGAGCTACAGTATCTGCATATTTAATATAATGTTTTCTCTATCTTCCTTCCTTACTGGCAATCGAGCCAGCAAGTCTTACTACATTTCTGCAGCACTAACAAAATATAGATTCATTAAAAAAAGCATTGATATTGATATTTATACAGGAGACCCCATTGAAGTGAATATGGGTTCCAAGAAAAAAAATGCTGGTTAGCAGAATTGATTTAAAAAAACATGTACCAAACCACTGAACCACTAAACAAATACATGTTAAATTCGCACAGTAAATAAAGAATAAACTAGACCCAAGTGGGTGCCCTTTGTTCAGTTTCTATCAACAGCATTTCAACTGTATCTTACTTGGCAGTTTAGCCAGGTTTGGATTGTTTGAGCAATCGCCCAGTTAACTGGTTAGCTGCCATGTTAACAAATCTCTATTGACTCCCTTAGCAGTCATTGCTGCAACTGCTGACCCTCCTACTGCATTTGGAAGAAACTCAACCTAAATCATCTTGTGCTCTCCCTCTAGACCCCGGTAGCTTGGAGACTGGACTCACAGCTTTGCAATCTAATGGCACCTGTTCTAATCAATAGGTCATAAGTTTGGCAAACTTCATGAAAAGGACATATTTTAACAAACACAAAAAGATGGAACAAAACCATTAATAATGTAGCTGGGAAACTGTTGCATTTAAAAGAAAAAAAAGAAAGAATAAAAAAAATGGTTCCAGCAAATCATAATTCATGGAAACTGAACATGTACTTTATTGGAATTCCTTTATTTTTTCTGAAAGGAAACCTGGCAAGCATGTTGAAGGCATGTTATTAATATCAAGTGGTCATCAAAATAAAGGGTGACAGCTCTCCAGATGGAAATATTTAACATGTCCCACTGTGGCCAAAACTGTGTTCAAGAACATTCCGATATTATTAATAATATTATCACACATTCTACTTTATTGCCTCTTACTCTTTGGACCTCTCAAGACACCTCCTCCAGTCCAAAGCACTTTCTGAAGGATACTCTAGAGCACTAGAAACAGGCCTTAAGATACAGTTAAATGTATTTTAATCTAATAAAATAATATGTGGAGCCAACTTGGATTAATCCTCCTGTCACACCAGTTCCCAGGCAGTTTTAGCTGTGAATACAGGACATGGTTCAGGAGAAACCAGATGATTTATGCTGTAATTACTAGTTCAAGGGGAGCACAGATGGTTTAAGAAGTAAATACATAACCAAGAAAAAAACAAACAAGCTCAGCTACAGTGTTATGTCAGCAGGCTGAAAGCTGTTACAGTAGTGTGAATGTGGCCTTAAGCATCTCTGTAGCCATCTGATGCACACTCAACCTGCATTCTTTACTAATACGGTTAGCACAAGCCAACCATGAAACAGAGATCCACAGCAGAGATCCATGCGCTTAGTAATTCACATACTGGAGTATCTATAGCATTTTGCATATCACAGTTACAGGGAATGGATTCCTCTGTGTTCTGCATGAAAGGGGCTTTCTCGTTTCCATGGACAGTCAACTCGAGTCAACTCGAGTGCGCTCAAGTTGGCCTGAATTCTCCCAGAACTTGAGTTGATGGGCAAGAAATACTACGGATTTTCCCCAGAAATACATGGCGAGTGTAAGGTCAAGACATGAATTCGTTGCAGACGGTATTAGTCAAATTGTCAATGATTTTTTGATGCAGTACGTATACATACATTGCTCTGTATCACTACATAATTATCTATCTATCTATATAGATTATTGCATCTGACAAAAAAAAGCCTTCTACTTTTATTAATGTTTTCAAATATTTTTATTCAGTAAAAATGTCTCTCTCACCTTACTTGTTGTTGGCCTTCACGCACCCAGATGTATAGTTATGTTTCTGCCCCCTACAAAATTTTTGATTGACATTTAGTGATGTAATTTCCTCCCAGCCCCGATTCAGACTTTAGAATTCAGGCCAGCCCGAGGAGCGAAGTTTGACCAGTGAATTCGGTCTCTCGTCCGAATTGGGAGCCAACTCGAGTAATTTAAAAACATGGAATTTGGGGGGGTGGGGGGGTGGGGGGCAACTCGAGCACGTCCCCGAGTTCTGTGGTTCAAATGCAAATGAACGCAGTGGCTGAGGTCCATATTCTAGCAATATCTGCAGTGTGTGGCAGAGTAGGAAGAGGAAAGATGAAGTCCAGGGATTTGGTGCAGGACTACATCCCCCAGAATGCCAGGGGAATGAGCCAGGATGAGTTACACCTGGCTCTAATTTAATGAGGGACACCTGTGATTAAACAGGCAGGTACATCTGCAGGTCAAAATAGTTGGTCTGAGTCTGTGTGGAGGCCAAAGACCAGTGTGGAGACCTGTGTGGTCGAATGCAAAAGGCTCTATATGGGTTTTGGTACTGGTAAACGGCCTATCCCTCCAGTTTATTAGTTTAAGAACTTGGAAGGGGTTAGGCTTTTGTTTTGTTTACTTTGTTTTGTGAACAAATAAATGTACAGGCCTGCCCTGTTTGCAAAAATATCTGTGGTCCAGTGTTCTTTTATACTAGAAGACAGTGGGCCTGTTATACCATGTGGTCATTTCCACATTTCAAATGATAATGACAGAATATTGTGTTGGTGAACCTAGAAACCGATATGGGAAGCATCTACTTTAATATTACAAGGAACATATTACTTCATGCTTTAATGGACATAAACTTGGCTTAAAAGATGGTTTATCTGCATAGGTGGACTAAAATCTTAAAGAACCTAAAATTATAATGGAGAGAGGGGAATTAGCCTTGTCCAAGCAGTATCTGAAACAGGATAAAACAAAACAGGTTGGTTTAGCTTTACTATTTGTATCAGTAAGTGATTTTAGAACATTTAAAACATGTGTTACTGCACATGTTAACATTTTTAAAATGATTTTTATTGAGAAATCTTTAGGGCAGTCTTGCTTTTTCAAACCAGATTAACTTTCAACCAAAAGTGCATAAGAAAGGGGACTACAATCGCTTACATTTTTAACAAGACATTTTGAATGAGGCACAAAGAGCTGTGCAATTGACAGACCCTAAAATGATGCACAGTATTAAATGAGAGCTATGTTAATGTATATATTTTTGATGTAAGTCAAATTAAAATGTTAAAAAAGGACAAAGTCCATGCTTCTCAAAACTAAAACTAAATTAATATTAAAAATCATCCATTCATCTTCGGTATTGACTATTCTGTATGCAAGGAATTAATCAAAAGCAGTAATAACTGTTAAAAGAAATGACTGCCTAATTAATCACTTTCCGACCAAAGTCAATGGTCCTGTAGGTACATATAAAATGGATTGTTTTAGCCACAGATATCCATATTTTCTAAATATTTTTAAATGGTCATTATTGTATGTGTTTTCTCCTGCATATTTTACTGCACACACACATAGAGACACCCCACCTGATTCACCAAGAACAAGGAGCACAGACATGCAGATTCTTCTTCTTCTTCTTCTTCTTCTTCTTCTTCTTCTTCTTCTTCTTCTTCGTAGTAGTAGTAGTATGCATTGCTGTTCCACCTACTGATTTTTTCATTTTATTGTTGGTGCAGCATTTTCATATTTTTTTATGTGTAAATCTTTTTGCATAATATAACCCTACCCCGACCTCTAACCCCCCTAACCCTAATCCTTTTCTGATACTATCGTGTACTTACACATAGGGTGCACAAAATGTACACATTAAATACATTGTAACTGTGCATAATAACATGGTAATTATATGTCAGTACAAATGTATTTACTAAGTAACTACTATGCAAATACACCGTTTAATGTAAAGTGTTACCCAATTTAGCTTAGTATGATTTTTTACAAAACACTTTAAAGATTATATTTTTTGTTTTGTTTTATAAGACCGCACACAGAGATAGAGTAGTGCTTAATGTAGCACTTATGTATGTATTTATTTATTTTAATTTTATTGGGGGGGGGGTTGTAGCCAGTCGTTCAACACAGCAATCATGCAATTGACCGTTTCAGGATAAACATCCAAAGACAAAAAAGGAATGTTGCTTTTTTTTCTCAACTTTTTCTTTGTCTGTGATTTAGCATGGGCATTTATCTTCTCACTGTGTGAACATCTAGCTGCTTTATAAAATCTCTCATAAGACATATTGTATTAAATAAAGCTGCTGTGAACCTGCATATAGACACCTCTTGGGATTATATGTAGCAAACTACCATGAAAAGGACATTTTTCAGTGGGCTGCAGCTTTTTCTGAGAACTGCTTCAAATGCAGTGCTGTGCTGTGGCAATAACAATAATAATAATAAAAAAAATGCTTTGTAGATGATAGCAACCCAAATATGTCATTGTTAATTTAGTAGTGTTGGGCATGAAAAGAAAAATGTGTAAGAAAGATGTGCTCTTCTCATTAACCTACTTTTACAACTGGTGCATCCTAGTTAGCATGAAAATAGTTCACACCTACTAATTTATAAAGGTACATTTCAACATCTCCTCTTCAAAAAAAACCCCCAAAAAACAAAAAAAACAACAACAAACTGGTCATGAAGCAGACCTACACAACACCCTCCCACAAACTCTTGTGGTAAATTTGCACAGAAAATACTTTGTTTCATAGGATTGTCAATTTAAAGCTAGCTTAGTTCCATCTCAGTACCAACCAAATTACCCAGGAGGGTAGAATTCTCTGCCTTGTAAAGATCAGGGGGTGTTGGTAGCTGACAGTGATTATTCACTGCACATTTAAGTCTAAAATTGTTCTTGAAAATATTTCCAGATAAACTGTGGAGTAACTGTATTGGTTTGGGTTTGGGTTTTGGTTTGGGGTTGGGTTTGGGGTTGGGTTTGGGGTTGGGGTTGGGTTTGGGTTTGGGTTTGGGGTTGGGGTTGGGTTTGGGTTTGGGTTTGGGGTTGGGGTTGGGTTTGGGGTTGGGGTTGGGGTTGGGTTTGGGGTTGGGTTTGGGGTTGGGGTTGGGGTTGGTTTTGGGGTTGGGGTTGGTTTTGGGGTTGGGTTTGGGTTTGGATTTGGGTTTGGGTTTGGGTTAGGGTTCAGGTTAGGAGGAGGGCAGTGTGGAGGAAAATAATAATGAGTTTATTGTTTACAGTAGTATTACAATAACTGCCCATGTAACTAGAAGTGTAAAAATAATGAATGGCATTTTACTATTGAAAACATGTAAATGGACAGCATTGACCAACACTTCTTGTGAACATATTTGCCTATAATGGAGTAGTTAAAGTTCAACAAAAAACAAAGCAACACACAACATGACAGACAGGCTTCTATTTGGTACTTATTTTTCAGTTTACAGCTTAGTGTTGCAAAGGTCAAAACCAATGTAAAACAGAAGTAAGCTTTCCAGTGTTGTTTCCTGGTAATGAAATGAGTCAGATGTCATTAAAATAACAACATCTCCAGTCTGGTGCAGGAGACTGTCCAAACCTGTGTCTGGTGAGCTGACGATCCCTCCACTATATGGGCAATGAAGGTAACTGCGCTGGCCTTCACACAGAGAGTTAGTGAGGTGCATCCTGCTGCATCAGCCACTGCTGCGTGCAGTGTGTCAGGAACTCCAACACACACTGACATTGATGACCAAGCGCCAGAAACCTTCACCATCCAGAAGGAAAGAGAGTGTGTGGCAAGAATGGGTAATACTCTTTCAAGGGGATGTGAAGAAAAATGGCCCTGAGGTTGCAAACTTTTACATAAAAAAACTATAACAAAGTTTCTCCTCCGGATCTGCTTGACGTAAAGACCAGTCTATTATAATCAGCTGTGACAGGTTTATTCTCTTTGGGGGCCATGATACAGGGATTCCACTGTTTCTGCTCAACAGCAAGATAGCTGTCTCAAGTGCACAATCAAAGTGGGAGTATTCATAGGAACAGAACTGGTTCAATTCAAGGTGTGCTCTAATAAGCAGTAGTGAGGAAGCCTTCACATATTTTGTCAGTTCACAGGAATGATTTGGTTTACGGATTTTTACTACAGTACATTAGAGACAATCATTGGATATGTAATCAGGCTTTTATTTTGAGACTATAATTTAAGTTACTCTGATACATTATAATTCCATGGGTACTGGTGAAAACTGATTGAGTTATTCGTTTGTTTTTACCCAATCTTGCTTCAGCAGGGAACTAATGGAGATCAATGTGGAAAAGTATAATTTTGTAAGTCTCTGTGGAAAATACTAATTATATGTCTTTTCAGATAGTGTCCTAGAGAATTAATTTGTATCAATTTCTACTTGTCGCTTCTCTGACCTCAGCTCAAAGTGACACTGTACCACATGACCTATGAAGTAGCTTTTGTGAATGGTTTGCAAATAGAAGGTTGACTTTAACAGGGACTAACAGCACTTATTATACATTTAAAAAAAAAGAAGATGATAATCGTCTCAGTGGAAATGTCACTCTTGCCACACTGCAACCTCATGTTTTAAAAAAAGGGAAGTGCTAAGTGGCAAAATGAATCAAAACTAATTTCTATTTGCCATCCCTTAACATATATAACTGTGTCCTCAGTGTCAGGTAAAATAATGAACCTCACAGAGCCAGGCAAATTAACCTCTGTTTTATCTACATGTCATTGTCAAATGGAAACATCACTCTGGAAGGAATGAGAAAAGGCTTCATTAGTAACACCAATGCACACTCTCCTGCTAGATAAGAGCCTGCAAAACCCTTTCTCATAATGTAGCGTGGAATCACTTGCTGTTATTTATGACAGCTGCCATAATCTTTAGAGATTACTTTCCGCAATGGTAATTAGCACAGAATGCATCAGGAACAATTACGGTACAACATCTTAGCTTGACAGGTCTGCCATAGTGCCTCTCCTTGCTGTGATCCATGGGAAATTCAATCAAGCTGGCATTCTTCAGGGAGTTTATTAACACTTAGCATCTGAAAAGGGGTTTAAAAGACAACTATGCTTGACTGACCGCCAAAAATTAATACTTAATGATATGAATATTTTACTGTGATGATGTTAATTTCTTTAGAGAGCCGCTTGACACATAGTATATGTGTGTGTGTTGCTCATAGTTTCTCCCGAAAATGTAATAAATCTATAACTAAAATATGTTTTAGGGTTGCATAGTAGGACAGTGCTCTCATGCATCAAACTCCTTGCCTCTTGTGTCTGAGTCAAGCTCTGCAGAAACATTCTCCTTGACAGTTGCTGCGGGCTACAAATGTCAAATCTTTAGGACATGCTTTCCAAGTGTCTGAACTTATGTAAACCACATTTAAAGACTGCTAGTGGGGTCAGACGGTGCAATAAAAGCAATTTATTATGACACCCTTATTTTGATGTCTGCTTTGGGGACCCTGGTTGAAGGAGAACATTTATTTGGAAAGAGGCAGGTTCATTCAACATGTTAGCCACTGAAGATACGCAGGAGTCAGAATAGTTTACACAATCTAATAAAACAGATTAATCTTTTATACTTCCTAACTGAACTTCCTATAGAAAACAACATAATTGCATTATATATTATTTACAAAACAGATTCTTCATAAACTGCGCTAGAATCTCACCGTTACAGTAAATACCATTAACCCCAGGGGTATAGAGTGGACGGATCATTTCTGTTTTAATTTCGCATTTGAAATGATTTTTTTTCCCGCTTTTTTCCCCACATATCTTCACCATAAATACAATTTCATGTTTCAGATTTTTATGTTTTTTTAAAATGAGTATTCCGTAAAGTAGGGTCTATTTCAAGACCCGACAATATGTTTACTTTAAGTGTTAATTTGAAATCAAGTTAATTAAATATGTGCCCCAGAGATGAATGATAGCCTCAAATAAATGTGCAAACATCCTCCATGATTTCTGGTTGCTTCTGGAATTCTTACATGTGTGAAAAAGTGTGTCAAATGTACGTACAGATGCCTGGATTGCATCCCCAGCAGGGGATTAGAATAACTCAATCTTGTGGGGTCTTTGTGAACAATAAAAACAATAGGCCCCTATTTTACAAACAAGTAATTTATGCACCATTCCACTTCAAAAGGATATATATATATATATATATATATATATATATATATATATATATATATATATAAGTTGAGGCCTCCAGCAAGGTATTTAAGGCAAACTGATTGTTATTTTAGTACCAGCTTATTATGGTTGCACACAAAAATTCCAGAAAAATGGATGGAAATGCCAATATCCATATAAGAAAATAATTTTTAAGATGAAAATATATATTGTGGTTAATGCAGTGTAGTTCTGAAGCTATTGTTATCACAGGGAATATTTACAAGATGGCTACCATGCAGCCATTTTGAACAGGAGGTCAAAGACCAGGCTGCCCAATACATCCCCTAGGTGTGTGTGTGTGTGACAGCATACCAACAATGTTTAAAGTTTGTGAAACAAATAGTTCCAGACATTTAAGCACTTAATTGTGTGGTCACAGCGGCTGACAAAGAAACGGGTAATCCATATTAAACAATCACAAGGACTGCTTTTTTTTTTTTTTTTAGTATTGTCGTTTACAAAACACAGCATCATTAATCCTACATAGCTGCTCTGCTGAGTGCGATTCTGTTGTTTTGGGGAAAGGAACTCGACTTGTTCCTAATCGTGTACTGTAGTGCATATTTGGATATATTTCCAGTATTTAGGAGACAGGCAGGCCAATATTGCAATTACAAGCTATAACATATTTATGGGAATATTCAATACCAATTCATATCAGTATTTCATGTAGGGTTCCGTCTGTTCTTGACACGATCAAAATGTCCATGATCCGTCTAAAACAAGCAAAATAAACCAACAATAACAAGAATAAGAAACCACTCCAACGACACAACACACCGCTTACAAAGACCACAAGCAGAGAAAAGCTATTTACATAATTCACTCTCCAGCCATATGGGCAGAGGACAGTATCCATTATTTAATTCTGTTTCCCCCTCTTCGCTCGCTCTTTATCGCTAATAGGCGTAGAAAAAGAATCTGCTAAATAATAATTTGGTATTCAGCTGAGTATCTCCAACACTCACAGCTAATTCTGATTTTGTCTTGCTTTATTAGCAGCAGAATGCCCCATCACTGTTGATAATATACACGTGCAAAATAGGATTAACTCTGATTATTCTGCTCCTGAAATTTACCTAAAGCATTTCCTCTTGGGTGAGGTATCCGCTCCATAGTGCTGGCTGACTCACATAAGCACCTGCCAGTATTTTCAGCCTGGATGAAAAGAGCCCTGTCAAGCCTATTGTAACAGGGTTCAGACATAACGTCTGCTCTACAGCTTGCTGTTCAATATCTTAGAGCAGTGAATAATGCAGGAGGGATAATCCCAGCAATGAAAGTGTTGGCCTGGAAATCTTCTTCTTCTTTCTATAAGGACCACAGACACACAGCAGCCTGGTTACAGAGGGTCTAAAATGAATGTGGACAAGCAGTAGCAGACCGTCACCAATAGTATATCAATGGTTGAAATATATTCATCATTGTCCTGGGCCCATGGAAAGATGGAATAGAAACACAAGGTATTCATTCATGAGCTGTGTATACACGTTTAACATAGAGAGAAGCACTCTCATAGGCCTTACTTCAAACTAAATATTATTATTATTATTATTATTATTTATTTCTTAGCAGACGCCCTTATCCAGGGTGACTTACAATTGTTACAAGATATCACATTATACATTATTTCACATTATATACTGTATCGTGCTGCTACAGATCTATATCGTTATTTAAGAGAAAAAACAACGACAGTGTTTTAAAACAAGAAATAAACCACTGAATTGCAGGAAGATGTACCAGACTTAATATATCGTTTTGAGTCATTTTTTTTCCCTAAATGTATCCTGCGTATTGTTTTGCATGCATGTCTAACTTTGAGACACAAACACTGGTCACTGACCACCCCTTAGTCACAATAATTGTTTTTGTTACGGTAGCATCGTTTTTTTGTTTTTTTTTCTTGCACTTACACAGAACTATAGCACAGTGCACTTAATCTTATGTTACATTTACGGTAGCTAGTAACTATGTTCTTACTATAATTTATCCTGTGTTGCTAGCACTGTCACTTGGCTCTTTGTCTGTTTTTTCAGTAGTCATCTGTATCTTCTCTGTTATGAGTTTTTCTCTGAAGCAACTTTTAAGGCCAGTACTTTCTGTTTCTACACATCTCACATCTCATAGTCTCCTTGCTGTCTTGCTCTCAACCTGCCTGTTATGCTTAAATTGAGTATATTTTATTTACAAAAGTAAAAAAAAAAAAAATTTAACAATTTAAAAGACTTTTCCTTTAAATTATGTATAAACTAACACACCTCCGGAACCACATTCATCTGTGTGCTGGACGTGTTTCTGGAAGTGTTTCTGGAAGTGCGACAACATTTCCTTCTGAATCCATTCAGCATTCAAATGCACTAATACATACGTATTGAAGCATCATTAACATTAACAGTATGCCATACTATTTAACAAATTAATTTTTTTGTTTGGCCCTAAAATATTATATACGTGCATATTTAAAAAAAAAAAAAAAAAAAAAAGCAAACATTGTTTCATTGCAAGGCCTAGTTTTAGTTTCAGGTACATTGTGTGCCTCTACTGATTACCTTTGACCCCTGGTGGTAAGATGTTGGATGACCAAAAGAGGGCAGCATAGGTCTATTGATCAGGAGATTGTGACATCATAAAGTTGCCTTCCACCTAAATAAAAGTAGTCTGTGTAAAAATCATTGGATAAATAATAATAATAAAAAAAAAAACAAGTAGCGCTAATTTATTTTTAAATGTGCTAACTGCCCATTAAAAAAACAAGGGGTGATTAAAAGATGATTAAAAACAAGATTTTTGGCAGCAGTAGTGAGCATTATGCTCATTCCCTAAGGAAATATGTAGCCAGTAAATGTATTCTTGATGCACTAGAATACCCTCAGCACCTTTACTGTAACAAAAAGAAAAAGCTATACTGCAGCAATAAGAGAATATACAAGGATTGCCATGTCAATGTACCCAGCAGTGATGAGGCCTTATGTGCTGAGCAACTTTCTTTTCAACTTCCCTCTGTTTATTACTTTGTTCACACTCTTTTCCAATATATTTTACATTGATATTAATATATTTGAAAAATAAAGAACTTGACCCCTAAAAGAGTATCTCATAGTAAAAGCATAGCAAAGTGTAATAAAGCATAGTAAAAGCATAGGTAAGCATTGTACAGAACAGCGAGGTATGGTAAAGCATATTAATAAACATGGCAAACCACGGTAAACTATAGTAAATGTGTAGTATAACCATGGGAGAAACATGGTAAAACATACTGTGCAAAAATACTGTGGTAAACTTTTCCAGGAGAAGCTTTGTATTACATGCTCCCTAACAGAACCCTTCCCACAATATTTAGTATTTAGTAATTCTAATAAAAGGATCAGTACATCACCCACACTATTAATATAACTAAAGGGTAGAAAATTAAAGTAGACTCTGCTTGTCCCATTCTCATGTAATACCTTATTTATCGAATAAAACAGAACTAGATCCACATCAGTTGGCTTGTTTAATGCAATATCTTTTAAACACAGTGCATTTGTTTCTTTCTCCTTTGATTACAGACAGGGATTTTTTAACCTTTAAAAAAAAACAATACGTGAAGTGACTATGGAGATTAAAGAGGGGGGATATCACTGAGGCATGTTATGATTTGATATATGATTCTGAATAACACTTTACATGCAGTGTCTTTAATGACTGTGGATTAGCATACTAGTTACATAATAAATACACGCGTACTTATACCTAATTACAATGTTATGATGCATGGGTACGATTTACTTAAGTAACAGATCTATGTTTATTTTTTCCTTCTTACAAGTTAATGACAATAAGCATAAGTGGGATAACATGCATGGAATTACATGCTTACCGGGACTAGTTTCGAATCTTACACTCCGATCCAGTGGTGTACTGCTGAAATTCCGAATGGAGCTTCGGTAGTTCAGACAACCATGATGTGCTAACTTTGTTTATTAGTAGTTTGTAATGGAATGGAATGTGTATGGAATGGGTTACCAAGCCAGGTTGTTGATGCTGAATCATTGGGGTCTTTCACATGAAGAGCATTATTAGGCCAAATGGCCTCCTCTTGTTTGCAAATCTTCTTCAGTTCTTATGTTTTTATGTAATGATGGGGCCCTAATCTGTATATTCTGACTGGATCAGAACAGACAGGAATGGTGTACAGGAGATTATTTGGAGAACCCTGCAAGTAAACACAATACTGTACTAGGTGCAGGACATTATTCTGACACACCCCATCCCCTCCTTTTTTAAGTTTAGGGTAAAGGTCAAAATAAAACATTACCCACTAGAGTACTGGAGCAGCTTCTATTGTTTATACCTTCTGCGCATTTAATACTCTTACTCATGTTAGCGTGCACAGAGCCGTCATGCAATTTTAATGACTCACAAGCAACAGATCTTTTTTTTTCTTCTTGCAATTTAATGACTTAATATGCATCAACAGCACTTGTTGGTTTGTGGTGACATTTTTATAATTCCACTTCCAAGCCAGCTATTTATTTGTGCACACTGACTTTCATTGAACAATAGTGCAATAACAAAAGGCACAATTGCTGGCATTTCAGTCAGCTGGCAGTGCCTGTTTCCGGGTTTTATAATAAAAGTACATCTTTTTCCAATGAGATTACTCTCTTAGTTGTTTTTCAAACCCTACATATACAGTATTGGATAATGAACCCGATCCTCTTCTGCTCTCTGTGAGGGCACCCCAAGCCTGTGAAGTTAAACGCCTTCAAGCAGGTAAGTGGGAAGCTCAGATGTCCCCCGTTGTCCTCATTGTGGCAGGAAAGGGCTTTATTATAAAAGTTTGGTGTTCAAGTAAAACACACCCTGAATTAAGTTGGCAATACAGGGGCTGCAGATCTAGAGTGTCTTAAGACAACTGGCTTCCTTTTAAAAGAGACTCTGTCTCTCACTTGTACTAATTGGGTTTAATGACTGGCCACCATTTATTCTTTACTGATACTAAAAGGGTTTTTGCCTCATCCTCTCGTATTACTTTGCCATGGATAAAACATTTAAAATAAATGTGAACTGTAGTTCACAATGTTGTTCCTGTGCCTTATCCTGCCATACTTTATCATGGGGAGCTATGCTTGTATTCATACACCATTAGCATTATTTCCTTTCTTGCCTGTGCTTTTCCATGCTGTCATTGTACATTTTAGAGCTTTAACCATTGTATACCCCACAGTGAACCCATATAAGTGTTTATTTATTTATTTATTTATTTTTTAATTTAGTAGCTGCCAATTGATTTTACCCCGTTTTACTCCTAATTTGAAATATCCAATTGTATTTTAGGCTCAGCTCACCGCTACCACCCCTACGCTGACTCGGGAGCGGCAAAGACGAACACACGCTGTCCTCTGAAACGTGTGATGTCAGCCGATGCTTCCTTTAACTCTGCAGGTCTGCCATGCAGCCAACCCAGAGCTACAGCATCAGAGGACAATGCAGCTCTGGGCAGCTTACAGGCAAGCCCACAGGCGCCCGGACAGTCTACAGGAGTCGCTGGTACGTGGTGAGCCTCGGACACCCTGGCCGCCCTAAACCCCCCCCCGGGAAAGACGTGCCACCCCCCCTCCACACGGCACGCCTTTCCCGGATGCACCACTCGGGAGCCCCCCATATAAGGTTTTCAACCCAACGATTTATGTGTTACGTTACCACAGCAAAGTACTGTACATCTCCCTATATTTCTTGAATAATAAATTCAGATTCACTTTTGACATCATTCTATTAAATCTGAATCCATGCCGGTGATGTACAGTACTCCAGCACGCCAGCATCTCACAAAAAGTGTTTCTCTGCCTAATGGATTGTCAGAGCCTATGCAGAACGAGATGTGGTGTTCCGAACTTTCAATCACATATCAAGTGGCCACTAAACATGGAATTATTATTATTATTATTCCTGAGAGTGCCATTTATGAAGGGAGACAACAGAGATGAATGCTTGGAAGACAACAGCAGCTCACCGGCATTTGATGTTGATGGAAATAGCATGCAAATACTTTTAGCATTCTGGAATTAAATATTAATGAAGCATATTAATGTGCGTGCTAATGTCAGGGCCACTGAAAGAAGACAGTCATCAGAAAGTTTCAGATAAAGACATTTTGAACAGGAAATGTTTAATTTGAAATACAGTAAAAAAAAAGAAAAGGATTTTCAATATAATTTTTAAATAAAACCACCAAATCCAGCCGAGACATTCACAGCAATTGTCTCAGCTTTGATTTTCTTTTGAATTATCATTGTAATGCATGACTTTTAAAACACACAATTGACCTGTATTCATAAACCATTAGCATTATGGTCACTGCATATGGTTAATGCATGTTAACTGACCCACTAACTCTTCATGAAAATGCCCCACTTCTAATTAGAAAGTTATAGTTACACTATTTAATTCTAAATGTTGCCATGTGGAAACATGTGTCTTTATAAATGCTGCATTTAATCTGTGAAAGTGATCGTAGAACACACCTGCTTGTAGGTTTCCTGGAAAGTATCTTGACAATGTATTTTGGGAGTGTTACTATTCTAAAAGTACTGCCTCGATGTTATAACCAAGCAATAGATCACAATCCTCACATATATATCAGTGCGGTACTGCGCGCATAGATACATATTGTGACATGCACTATTTTTAGAACCAGGTTTCTGCCATTCAAGTTAAGTCCAAAGATAGATTACCATACAATACATCGTCTGATATTGAGAGCTCCTTCTCTTAATAACTTCAATCAGCTGTTTCCATTGTTTATAATGGAAGAATGTTGGGAATTTAAGCTAGTTAAAAAGAGTGTTAAAAAGGGGCTGTGTACAATTCCATGGACTGCATTTATTTATTTGGAACATACAAATTTGCATAAATCCTCTATAATTAATATTCAAATTGAATACATATTTAACAACAATACATTTTATATACCAAATAAATAATACAATTTATTTTTTCGGTGGCATTAACTAACTGCAATACAACAATGCATGCTGTTGACAGGGCTCCTCCTGGCTAGACCCTTCGAGTCTCTTAAACAATGCAAACCTATACATTTAGTTGTTTTTGGCACCGGGACTTGCTATACTTCTTGTTTTTAGCTCTGGAAGTGGAAATTGCCAGTTCATTACAGTAATGCATCCTCTTGTGTCTTTCTGTGTATCAGGAATCGACAGTTTCCCAAGCCCCCAGTGTGAGATATTGAACATTGGTCTCTTTAAAATCAGTGTAGCCAACACATACAGAAGCAATATCACTCATCCTGATGCAGAAAGCATATGCACTTTATTGTGGCTGCTTGGTTGTGCACTGACAATGACGCCAAAATATGGTGAGAAGATTAAAAAAAAAAAAAAAGTGCTCCAGACTGAATAATATTTTGTTAGAAAATATGGAAAACAAAATAACGATCTATAAAAAATACAGTTATTTCAGAAAGAAATGTTCTGCAGTAGCATTTATGCCCTCAGGCAGGCTTGTAGAATGCCCTCCAGCTATGTTCCCTTCCATTGAGAAACAAAAATGCTAATGAATCTGTTAGGTGCCACATGATATCATAGGGGAACAAACAATGCACTCAGAGGACAATATTAAGACAAGGAAAGTCAAAATCAGAATTGTTTCAAATGAGCAATTCAAAGGTTGTTTTGCTTATTTGCCCCCCCCCCCCCCCCCCCCCCCCAAACAAAATGTTGATTTTAAGACTGATACAATATTAAAGGAACAGCACTTTTTTCTTATAGGTGTAGCCTACAGAAAATGTTATATTTCAGTTGTCTGCCCATTGCATTTTACTGCACAATATAATACAGAGGGGTAGATGTACAATAGAGTCGGAAGTCTAGGGTGAAATGTACTAAACAAGCGCGATACTGTTAGTGACTTTTTAGAGAATGCTTTGCAGCAGCAGTTTTGCTTTGCTGTTCAGCCTTAGATCAATATGCAATTATGGGCATTCCTGCGTACATTTGCAAAAAGGGGGCGGAGATAGTGCAAATAAGGGTTCTCAAATATTATAATGAGATGTACTAGCTGCCGACAATTGCAACACTTACAATTGCATCAATTTGTTAAGAACTTTTGAAAGCATGTTTTAAAAAGTCACAATTGTTGCTGGCATTTCCCAATGCACCTTTTCTCGGGCGTTGCCAGTTGTGCTCAATGCATTTTTGAGGCAACCACCCAAATACCTATATTTCCCTAAAAGAAGGATGTACTTACAAGCCTTGAAAACAAATTTCTATGACATTTCTGGTTTCCCCAACGTTGGGAGCAATAGACTGCACAACATTTGTTGCTGGTCCATTGACATTCGTATTAATGAGAATTTACTATAAGTAAGTATCCTAACTTGTCAATACACCATGATCTATTTTGTGTTAATTATCTAGGCTACTAAGTATGCCAAGTTAATAATAATAATTTAAAAATGCTAAAATAATTTAGTTTCAATTTAAAATAATCTTTTATCGCATTGTACGCTAATGTGTACAATGCAACAGCATGATTTATTTTGTGTTACCGGTAGCCTACAGGCTAAAATAAAAAGAAAGTGCGCTAGGGATTCATTTGATTTTACTGCTGTACTGTATACTGTATATGTGTACTGTACAGATTTATATTTATTCATAAAGTAATGTGTAGCCTATTCAAAACACATTAGAGTTATTTCAGCGCAATGATTTATACATTTAAAATACACTGAGCACTATAAATGTAGGTGTGTGCGATTTTATTATATTTTTCTAAACCCGACACCTCCTAATGTTGGACAAACATATCCGTTTCAGCGAGGGGCTACTGCATGATTACAAAAAGCTTTTTGATAGAAAAACTTTTGTTTATTTGGGGGTAAATGTAGGGCCCCACTATAGAATCTGAACGGATTAAACTGCTTTTCATTATTTATTCAAGAAAATGTTGCACGACTCTCGCAATGCTAGAGAACTCGCTAAGATGATGCAACACATATTTAAATTAGTATATTGCGGCTCTCTTTATTAACATATTTTCTCTTTGTACATACGACAAAATGTATACTTTGCAAATTACTGCAACAGAATTGCGGTATGCTTGCGCTGCGACTGGCCCATCTTAGTACATCTACTCCAGAGAATCAACCACCAATACAATTTACCACTTGCAGATTTGGTAATGGCTATAAGTAATACATTTGAGATTTCCCCTGCTTATATTTTGGGTTCCTGCTCTGGCTTGTAGACCTAAACTAACCCATCCACACGTATGATCATATACACTAGCTGTGGTCACGTTTCACATTACTTGTCATGTGATACACTAGACCTATATCATCTGTGTGCAACTATTCAGCGACAATCACAGAACAACTAAAAGGATCTCAGTCATGTCACAATAGTGATAGTGGGAGCAGTGGCAACACTGACCAATGTGTCCATCAAGGTAGAATCCCGGGAGATTCTGGAATGGCAACGTTTACAGAAAACCAGCACTGGAAAGCCAGTCTGGTCTCAAGTAGTTACAAATCAAGTCTGCAGATGCGTGTAGCATCTTGTGACAAGCTTTGGCCCTAAATCATAGAACTCATCAATACCGTACAAGACACACCCACTTTCATAACAATGCATCAAAGTTCCGGAACCTCCAGAATGTGTTCTTTGGTAGCAGGTCAGTATATATGCTACCCTTGGACAGTATTGCAACACAGGGTATATATCTATCCATGCGCTTATGTGCAGAAGAACACAACATAAGTCAAGTTCTGGAAAGCATATTATGGAGTGGGCAAGTCTCCTGGGTACCAACCCACTTGATATATTTGGAGACAATCCCAGCTGCCCCCTTTTTTTTGTGAACCCCACGACATGATACAATATATTCCAAATGCTGCTCTTCTGTGCTTGCCGCTGGAATCAAAACGAGGTGTGTTCTGAGACAATACACAGGTACACATGTACACTGTACAGTGAGCTTTGTGGATGTAGTTCAGTTCGGTCAAATGCTCCATGAAAGAGTGACAACTGTTTCTTAAAAATAAGCAGATACAGCTGCTGTTCATTTTCATTCAGCAATCACTCAGATGGCCAAGGAGCTGGGTGGTCAGGAATTGGACTTATATTAAAAAAACAGAAGATTGCTGGAACAGAGCCAGATCCATAACAAAGTATCCAAACATTATAGCAGTTAATGCAGTCACAGGTTCAACCGGTCTTCTTCTATTACTAATGTAGAAGGATATACATTACAAAATTACTCCCAGTTGGCACTGGGACTTCTATTCATACCCAGCAAGAACTGCTAGTGCTAATAATATATGATCACTGACTTCCTCTGCATAGACATTCACACATATTAGGGTACTTGTATAATTTGTACATGGGGATACATAATTGTATAGTTTAGGGGGAGGGGAGTTTAAGCATGCTGTGTTTGATTACATCATTTTTCCCATTTCTTGCTTTATATAAATTCAATCTGATCTCCATCGTGTCCATTTACTAGACCAACTGCAGAGGCAAAAGCCTACATATGTTTTACTATCATTAGCTTTTGAAAGTATTATTAATATTATTATGTGTGGCAACTGTGGGTGGCGTGTTAAAATATTTTGATATAATACAGTATATTTTAGCAACTTCCATTGCAAGCTAATAAATAAAACATTGTAAGCTGTTCAAATAGATCTAGATTTGATTCAGCTCTAAATGGTTTTAAAATGAGGAAGCTTCTAAAATGTACACTGCTATAAATACAAAATACAAATCCCCTAACCTCAAAATGTTTAATGATCTGTCTTCAGTAATAATAATAATAATAATAATAATAATAATAATAATAATAATAATAATAATAATAATAATAACGACACAATAATAACATGGTAATAACTGGGTAACTACCAATTGTTCTTATCTACTTGTGTAATTACATTAAATGGGATGTAACATATTGTTGCTATGTAATTACATCAAGTAATTACACAATAGTAAGAGCAGGAACCATTGGCTATTACTTAGTTAATACAATGCAAACACATGGCTTTTTATGCCCTGTCAGCTAAAACATATATATGGTCTTAAAAACAATACATTTAGCTGGAGAGTGCATGGCATGCATAGTTTGATTCATTCATAATATTTATACAAGGGGAACAGTGTGAGATGAATTACACTGCACCCTCATTATAGTTAATTATAAGAACATCAGTTCTAAAACTGTGCCTTAGGTCCTGCCTCAGAAACACAGTTAAAATAACCTTCATTATACCCACAACTCAATAAGTATTAGATAAAATGGAGCACTTTAAGGATGTGCCACCAATTCAAATAATATTCATATTGTTGTGTGCTGGAATAGGAAAAGTAACACAGCAAGTTGGTAGGAAACTGGCCTCTGAGGTGTAAAGGAGGTAGTGCGTGTGAGGCAATAACTGCTTGTCCAAATGAGTCAGGCACTTTTTTTTAAAGTGTTCTCTTAGGAGGTGTTCCTATACGCGGAGACTACTGTATTAGAATAACAATCACATGCAAACTACCATCAGGGCTGTGAAAATGGAATCTGACACACGTGTTAAAAGACCGTTTTCAAAAAGAAAATGTAACCGCAAGAGTTCCACAAACACCCAGAGAACTCTGGAAATGTGCTATGTGGTCCTAGCCTTCTATTCCTCTTGTTCTTATTCAAATTATATATATATATATATATATATATATATATATATATATATATATATATATATATATATATATATATATATATATACACTTATCTACTCACAGACAGTAAATTAGTATTTGTTTATTATATTTACAGCAAATTATGCTACGTAATTCATTGTGAAATTGCTTAATTGGCTCCTTTAATTTTGCAATCTGTTATTATATACAGTATATTACTAGTTTGGCATCTCAAATATACCCATACAGCACATTTAGAAATTAAATGGCACTTAGAAAAATATTCTCTTTGGAAAATAAAACATCTTAGTAATTAAAATGAGATCAGTTTAAATAAATAAATGAATGACATTTTTGAAAACCACTTGAAGTAAAGACACATAATATTCTTTTGCTTTCTTTGGCGAGTACTGTCCCTCGTATACAACACTGCTTCGAGGACAATGTAATTATAGTAAGAACCCTAACAGTAGTAGTCTTTCCTTAATGGCTTTATTAAGCTAATTGAAATGTAACGTTGCTAACAGTTGCAAGTCTCAAGTTTGCAGCAGATGCCTTGTGTTACAGCATTTCACAGTGTCAGGAATTCCATTCACCTGTCATTCATGTACTTAGCAGAGTCCGCCCATCGTTAACACGTGTCACCTTGGACTAGCCTTGAAAGAAAGTCTTTTGAACTTTGTTTGGGATTGCAATGCCACATGTGTCTCGCTGCTACTGACAAACTATGCGCAAGTGTTGACTGAGTGCACTGACAAACACATTAACAAGCATCTGATCTGATCTCACTGGCAAACTCTGCAGGAACATGTAAACTGGATTTTCTGGCCATTATTTTGTTCATGCTTTGTCTCTTTTCCATTGGAAAATCTACAGCTGTACAACAAACTGTAAGCCCACGATGGACTGGCAGACTGTGTCTTTACTGATGTACAGCTAGGTTTGAAGGCTGCTTGGTGTTTTCAATGGATCTTGTACACTCATGTGTGTTTATATTCCCTGGTTCTCAATGAACCTCATTGTGTTAGTTTAAAGGAAGAATGTGTACCAACTTTCCAATGCTAACTTGCCTACAGTCATTTTTTATCCTTGCTGCTTGTGCTGTGCTAATTGCAATTACTTTTACAAGTGTATCAAACATACAGCCCTTATCTTACGACTTGTCCAAATATTTAATAAGAGTACAGAAAGAGACAAGCAATTTTCAAAACATTGCTATATAGAAATAATCAAGACACACAGGGACTGATTCCATAACAAGGACTACATGTTCTCTTCCATTGCGGTATAGGGAGGCAGCAAGTTAGATACATTAATGAAGTTATGAAGGCAATGGAAAGGACATTTGTGAAAGATGTTCACAATACCAGTCGTTCCTTGGAGAGACAGTGTGGAGTACATTAAAGGCAGTGATACAAGGTCTCCCTGCATTTTCTTTGCCCCCACGACCTCCCAGATAGTAATCTAGCATCTATGTCAATAAATGTGTTTTTTCTATGACTCAATAAACAATGGAACTTACATTACTGCTGCCCATCTCCCACCTTGAGGTTCTAGTATGACCCGTCTTCCCTTAGAACATCCTGCAGCAGCAAAAACTTCCCATCAGATAGCAGCTGTCAGTGGTATAACCTCAATGATACACCAGGAGCCATCGACAGTATGACAGTCGCCGTCTTTTTGGACAGATCTATGGATTATCAAGTCGTGCTCTACATGTCAGCATGAAATTAAAAAAATCAGACTGGTGCAATTACATCCCCTTTACAACTATGGCCAAAAGTTTTGCATTGTCTAAAGTTTTAGGATTGAGACATAATTAAAAACAAAAAAACTATATGAACATAATTTAGATATTTTATTTAACATCAAAGAAACTACAAAAGGATATTGCAAAAGTCTACCGGAAGCCACAATAGTAGTGCAGTATTTCATGTTAGGTTATGAAATGTCACAGGTTTCAATTTGTGTCAGTTTTTCATTAAGTATATGGAAAACATCTTATATATATTATGGACTTTAAAATAATGGATTTGATTCCCTGATAAACCAATGGAATGGCTGGGGAATGATAGAGCTTCAATTGAAATTCATATAGATTTGTAGCCATTATATTCCATTAAAGTTTATGTTGTGCATAGATATTAACAGAGTGTCGGCCTCTCCTCTGGGTGTTCAGTTTCAATTTTGTAATGGCTTAACTTTACAGCAAAGTGTTTTTGAGATCGTCATTTTTGTGATTTGACATCTGATTGAGTGATATCATAATTTAAAAAATATATATATATTTTTGTAGTCAGATATTTGCTTGTGGCTGAAATATCTAAGTCATCTGATCCTTCTAAGACAGGCCACATAGTCCCAATACCCAGGCTCAGATGTCTCCGTTTTCAAAAGAAAATGTTTAGCGAGGCGAAAGCTTATAAGACTAGTAAAGTACAGTGACTACAGGTCAAACTTCAAGGACATGTGTGGTGTCCATGACTTGAACAATTAAAAACTAGAAATGGATTTTGTAAAACCAACTGAGAATTTAATTTGGTCTACTTAGTGAATGATTACATTACATTCTTACATGAAAAAAGGCATTAGCCATAACATTCGTCTGTTTCTTAGTTTTAACTACATATTTCTAATGAAACGGATATGGAAAAGCTAGTCCATCACTAGAACAGGTATTGCATAATGCTAGGTTGATTCCACAGAAACTCTATTTCCTGACTATTCTCAGAGTTCTGTCTTTTCTGTACAGGTGGGGGGCAGTAATTATTTATATGGTTTGTGGCTCAAGGCATCTCTGCCTTTGACGGAGGTAGCCTTGAGGTTTGTGTTACAGCCCCTTTGAAATTAATCAATGTTTTCCAGTGGGAATTAAGAGAAGTCCCTTGACGTTAACAAGTGGTAAAGTTCCAGCAGTTGTTTTGTGGCAGCTTATATATGCTAATCAACTTTTGTCATCAGTAGGATGTTGGTAGCACAAAATCAATACCATGGCCTTTTGAAGTAACAAAGGTTAGAGAGAGAAAAAAAACAACCTAGTTAAGAAGATATCCAATAACTGGCTTTCCAGGATTTCAAAACAGGCCCAACAATTAAAGGTGAAGAGAAATGATGCCCAAAGACATGTTTATTCTCAGTGCTTATTCACTCTAAATCGAAATAAACTGATTAAATTATAGTATAGGATGATAGCGCACAGTGAAAATCACCATAGTTTGTATGTATTATTTCAAATATAATGTAGAAACTGTAGAAGTAGAATTATTATTAATATTATTATTGTTGATGTTGTTATTAGTCAGACAGAATTGTATTGACTTGGTTGTCTATATCTTTATTTACTAGATCATTACTATGAGTGTTGGTGACTTTAAATCCTGGTAAGGCATCCCAAACTGAATTCATTAAATTACCTTGGTAAATTGTGTAAAGAATAGCTTTGGGTTTCTGCAGCATGACAGGGAAAAGGGGGTTGTTATATTCCTGATCTTGACACTCAGATTATTGAACATGAGTGAGTCTTGGCATGAGACGTAAGGGACAGCCCAATATAAGTATGAAACAAACAGTTAAAAACACAGGGCTAGATTCTGAAAGCTATTTACTCCAAATCACCATTAGCATATTTTTTTTTTCTAAATGGTAAAAAAGCCATTTAATGTTCCAAAATGAACAATAAACAAGAATACTAACACAATTAAATTAAAAGTCTGAGTTGTTGTTTACTTCTGGTTTGGTATCTTTATTAGGTGCATTTCTCCTTTCTGAAATGTGTGCTCATGGAAATTTGGAGTTAATACCTTCCAGAATTGAGCCCATAATGTCCTTTGTTCTATTTAAGTGTTTTAATGCAATAACCGGGTGAAAGGTCTATTCATGCTTTAAACATTTCTGTTCCAGTGCGAGTCTGGCAGACTTGAGCACCAGACAGCGCACTTCCATGACAGCTGTAACAAACTGCAGCTTTTTGCTACCTTGATAAACATAATGAGCCACTTTTGTAATTTTAGCTGTAAATGCACTTCTGCAGTGTAACAGGACAGCACACTTTTGTCAGGGAAAAAAAAAGCCTGAAATATAATGTGGTGACAGGCTAAAGAACAGATCTTATAACACACCCGCAGAGTGTTTCCTGTGAAAACAAAGTTCTGAAGCGTTCAATTTATAGCTTACGTGCATTGAAGATGAATGTATTTTTAGATGCTATAGTAGTAAATGCTCTTGCAAGATTTGGGTTTCGCAAGAAAGATGCAGTGTAGCCAGCACAATTGTGGTTGTCCTTTTGCAGCTGGAAAAGTGGGCATGAATTACTGGACCTGCAAAACATATGTTTATCATATAAAAACATTTTAGATACCATGGCTCATTAATACTGGTACCACATTTTAAAAGAAACACTCCAGCCCACTGTGCATAAAACATCACAAAGAATAAGATTCTTGTTTGGGGATAAAGATATAAAACACATCAAAGTTTGCATCAATCTTTGCAGTCGAGCTGGGTTCTTTGTTAGAGAACGTGACGTGTGACCACATTGTCACAGACCAACAGCTGGGGCCTCTCAAACACATGTGCCTGTATCTGTTTGTGAGTGGAAGAACAAAATCAAGTTGTTTGGCTCCCAGACTGGTGTTGCAGAGTTTTCTGTCTATGAATAAACATGACCCTTTGCAGTCTAGTGAAGATGTCTGTACATTTCATTCATTGGTGCTGAGATTCCTCAAAGCGTTTGTCACCAGGAAGTGGCCTTGTTGTTATGACGTGAATCTGGGACATCCATTTAAGTGCCTTCTGTGTATACCCTTTGCTTCCTGGTCACGCCTATAAATATCTGATCACAGAGTGCGATGTACCAAGTTGAACTGAAGCAGACCATTCATTCCATCCTGCCTGAAGCCCCCTCATTGCTTGCAATGTTGACTGGTTCTCAGAGCCACTCTATACCAAACATGAAATATATATTTTATTGAGTTTTATTTTCTAGTCTTAAAGTTCAAAAAGTCTTAAATGCTTAAAAAGTCATAATTAGCTGTTTGACATTTCCATGAGAAAATATATATGTAGTTTTGATTATTTTGATTATATGTAACTGATGGGGGCCCTTACTGTATGCCGCATGATAAAGTAGATCTCAAATTTGCACAACAAACTCTAAAGTTATGTTTTTGAATCAAATGCCCAAGATGCCGTGAACCAGGAACCCTAAATATAACTACTGTTCATCCCAAACTGTGATTTAAATGTGCAGCTTTTTAAACAGCTGCAGACGCTACATCGTCAAACAGCTAGGTTTCAGTAAGCTGACATAACGACAAGCATTCTTTCATTGTTGTGCCTGTGATTGAATCTCCTTTCTAGGCAAGTCCCATGCCTCTTCTCAGTAAAAAAACCCCACTCCCAGTCATTTTTAATTTAGTGTTGGTTTTGACCAGTCCACTTGGGAGCTAAACTGATTTGTTTCTCTTCTGACAAAAGGTTTTCCAACAGTCATGGCTGTTAAAATACTAATAACAGCAAACCAGGCTCCGAAGCAACATGGTTTATTTTACAGTTTTATCTGTGTTACACCGATATTGAGTTTTCTCCTTGTTCATCTTTATTAAGGGAATCACTGATTTCGGAGGACAGCGTTTACTGCTTTCATAGCAGGCATGTTTGCTTCATGAGGGGTTCCACTCCGACACTTTGAGGTGTGTGTTTATCTAGGTTTTACACTTATGGGTCAATTCAGAAATTTCCTCAGCTGTCACAGGAGGTTTGAGGACCCTTACACAAAATGGAGGGTCCTCACACACACATTTACTCACCTGTCAGCTTAACTGTGGCCTTGGCTTGTCAGATGTCAGCACCCTAGCACTAGGCTGGTTAGCAAAGCAAGCATGGAACAACGAGTGTTACAAAATTAAATACAGTGCGTATTTCAATTGGGGGGCAGGGATTGACCAAGGCTCCTGTAGCTGCTAGTCAAGCGAGTTACTGATCAAAAGAGCAACTCTGTTCATCTGAGAAAGATTCCCATGGCACTATTTTGAACAAGAGTATGGGTGTAAAACATTATGAAAACAAAGTATATTTCAATATTGATATATACACTACAATATATTCACCAAGTACATTATATAGTTTATGAAAAAAAATATTAAGTCAGTATATTGCAAAATATATTTCATATATATTTTTACTGTATATGTATATTATACCATGCACGAAAAGTTGCAACCATCTGAATATATGTCATATATTTTACTATACAAATAAAGTTACTGTACCATGATTCATTTAATATACCTTCTGGTTGCAGTATGTGTACAGTATATATAAATATAAAGTTCTTGACAAGGTTTGGCAAAACTAATAATTAAAAAAAAAAAAAAAATAGTGCAAAAATATATTTTGTGTCAGTCCTGGATACTTTAATTTAAAAAAGTCTTGAAACACCTCCACCCTTACAAAACATGACATATTCTGTACTGTAGTTACTCTGGTTACACCTTGAATAACACTTTACATTAATTGTCTCTGTGTATTTGCATAGTAGTTACTTAGTAAATACATGTGTACTTCCACATAATTACAATGTTATTGTGCATAGTTACAATGTATTTAATGTGTAAGTAGATTTGCACTATATAACCCTATCCCTAACCCTAACCCCTTTCTGATACAATTGTGTACTTACATCTTATGCAAAAAAGATTGACACATTAAGTACATTGCAACTATGCATAATAACATTGTAATTATGTATTTAGTAAGTAACTACTATGTACAAGCACAGCAATTAGACATACTTAATGTAAAGTGTTACCACACCTTGTTTAATAGAATCTGTTGTCCCTACACCTCCATTATCACTTGTAACACAAATTTAAAAGACAAACAAACAAACAGAACCCACGGAAGAACATCTGTTTTGTAGTCTCAATCAACATCTGTTGCAGATGTTTAGTGCGCTCACCAGGTCGCAGTAATATGTACAAATGTAGCACCTCAGTGATTGGCAACAAAAAACCTCACTTCTGGCATCACAAGTCTTGTTTTCTTGACAGCACTTTGTTTTAAGGCTGGAGGCAAGGAGAAAAAAATGCTAATGAATGTCCTTATACTGAAAGGCCTTGGTGGTGATACTTATACCATTTGCAGATAATGATGTGCATAGAAGTTTCAGCTGTCTGCATATGCATTTTAAATGCTTTTTTATGACAGCTATGCTCACTGAACTAAAAGGCCATTTAAAGCAGTCAGAAGATGACAAGCATTACCCTTGCATTTACATTTCTGTTAGCATGCATTGTCAGGGAGTCTCACCATTCAACCGACATCTAATTTTTCTTGTGAAAGAGTGTCTGTCTTTAATTAAGTACACCTTTCTCTAGGAAAGAAAAAAGTGTGTGTGTTTCTACGGATATTCTAATGTTGCTGTGTTTTTCATTTCAGTTGTTCTGTGTTTACTTGGCACTCCATTTCACCTCCTACTCACTAGTATCCCCCTCCTGTCTTTCTTAAATGTGGCTCAATGACAAGAGAAATTAATTTTTATGACTGAACAATGATTTATATATATATATATATATATATATATATATATATATATATATATATATATATATAGTAAAAAAAAATTCAAAACAAGTTTCAATCTATATTTATTCATGTCCTTAACCCCCCCCCCCCCCCCCTCCAAAAAAACAGCTTCATAGTTGCCTGTTAAACACTTTTGATCATCATCATAAAAACAAGAAACTGCTCTGAACCAACACAGAGCTCTTGAGCATCGCACCATTGCTCCCCTGATTTGCTAGGGCTGATCATGTGACCAGGCTTGCTATCAACTCCTGTCACCGACAGGTCTAGGCAGCAGATGGCTCTTGTTGAGCTGTGAAGACATTCTATTATTCCTAATAAATGCATTTAGAAAAAACCCTTGCAACTTGATTATGTAAACCTGAGCTCCATTTGTTCCAGATGTGATTCCGATCAGTCCTGTGCTGTTTAGTAGTGTCTACAGACTGATGTTAAACACAGTACTGGCAGGAGGTGGGCTTGTTAGTATCATGGGATGAGCTTGTTATCTGTCACTCTGGTTTGCCTGCATATTTGCAAACATGCCTTCCTTTAGAGGCAAAAAAGAGAAGAAGCAACATTTAAAAATATAGATATAAATATGTATCTAACAGTTCAAGTTTAGATGGTTAACAAAGAGTTAATTGCATTCTAGTAAAATGAGATTTTAACCCACAGAATCCTGTAACTGTGAGATGTACTTGCTGAAATCTGAATACAATATTTGAATTGCAACTCATGTGCCTGTTTGGAGGTCTATTTAACATACACAAGTACTTGTATTTTACACACAAAATTGTATTTTTCCAGGTAAAGTGAAGTGGTACAAGCAGCCATTGTGGCACAATGCTTCTGTAATGATGTACAGTGGCTCACTGAGAACATGGAAATAAATCTAGATTGCAAGATAATTTATCTTATGGTCTTGACATAAAGGTTTCAATGTCGAGACATTATTTAGCCTTTTTTTTTTTTGCACAATTGCTTCCACTCAAATTAACATTTCAGCTTTCATGCCTCATTCTGTTTTTTTCTTTTTGTTTACAGTTCAATTCTGCTCATTTCGCATATACATCTAATGAACTGGCATGTTAGCCCATTGAATTGAATGGAAAGGCAAGGGTTGGACACTAACAGCAAGCCATACGGTTCAAAGACAAACGTCTTACAATTCAACTGAGGAACGAGCTGTGTAGTCAAGAGGTAAGTATGCTGATGTCCGTATTATTAACTCATCAGCTGCAAGGCAGAGATTCATTATGTACAGATGATCTAAATGAATGGTAAATTCTGTACTTTAAAATGTAAAGGCATTGAATCCATTCTTTCATGAACATTGCTGGATGCAGATTGAGTGTGTTGTTAGGGAGTCACTATTAATCTGCTGTCTGTAACAGCATTAAGCATCAAACTGTAACTGAAACAAATTAAGAACAAGAAAGTACTGTGAACTTCTTTAAATTACACACCAGAAAAACAAAATCCATAACCAAAAACATTCACTGGAATAGGCAGTAATACCAAATTAAATTTTGAAAAATTATTTTTAATATTGGGTGGCAGAGAGGGGGTTAAATTCAACCCTACAAAAACATGTGGGAATGCAGCTGGAGCTGAAAATTGAATAAATGATTAGATGATTAATTAGGCCCCAGCCACAGGTGTATAAAAAGGGAGATCACGGGTGTTAGTTTAGAATAGTGAGTTGTGATGTGGTTTTTTGTGTAACTGAAGCTTTCTGGTCTCTGAGTCTCACTGTCGATGCTACCCGATTACAGTTTGTCAAAGAATTCTACTTTCTTTTAGTTTTAATAAATAGCTAAAAAAACATTGTATTGCTTAACTGAAAATCCTAATGTTATAATTTCCTAGCTACCACAATTAATATTGAATTGTTGACACTGACAGGGTATAACTGTAATACTATTTTGCTCATTCCTGGTTGGGCCACGTATTGGCTTGCGCAATTAGATACTGCACCAAATTGAGCTGGAATTGGTGACGGTTCTGTGAAACAGACTATACTGAAACATTAACTAATACAAACTATTGTCCTTCATGATCGTCTTGCAGATATTTTGAGTTTTTACAAATGTTCATCCCTCACAAAAATAATATCCTCTGGTGTTGAATACAACAGATTCAAAGAGTCTGGGAAAGGCAGATGGTTTACCAAAAATACAATGTTAGTGACTCAAAGAAAAACATTTTGGTAGCTACAGGCAACTGCAAATACCCCCCCCCCCCCCCCAATACCCCCCCCCCCCCCCATACAAAGACCTTTCTCCCATATGTCTCCGGCTTCTGTTGGAGAATGCAATGCAAAGATGTTTTATACTGTTACATGTTTAGTCATTCTTAAACCTTCAAGCTTTATAATGATAAGCAAGAATCATTTCGTTTTCAGAATGTTTTGCTTTTCTTTTCCTTTTTGTGCTTTTATATTTATTCCAGTTTAATAGATGATGATGTGAATTGTTTTGTTGGCAGGTGAAAGACAAGATATTTGCATTTTATAACCACTACAGACACCTTCATGCAAAACAAACAATGCAATACAGTACACCAGAATACCTTAGCTTACTACAGGAAGCAATCAGCCCAGCTTCAAATAAATCATGCCCAAACCCTAACAATGCAGGGCAGTTAATGATCACACGCACAAACACTTATCGTACATGTAACTGTTCAGTATGGATAATAACTCATTATCCAATATGAATATTTTTTTTCAATTATAATTGTTATTTTATGTGCATAAGCATGTTTACACAATAAGAACTTAGAAATGCATTAATGCACTCCCTAAAGAGGTTTATTTTAACTGTACAGTTACACAATACGGCTTGATAGATTGTCACACAGTCCCAATGTCTTTCATAAATGGGAAGGCAGCATTGCTTCTATGAATTGGTGACTAAGTACTGGAGTATTAGAGGTACCTTCCACAATCAAGACTTTCTGCTATATTTGCACATGCTTGTCTGTGATCCAGAAAGGTCAAAGCAACATATTATCCTGCTTAGATATAACCTGGCCATTCGCCATGTACCAGCACCCCAGCGCAGGATCTGGAGGTGCTGTCTTGGGGATGACAAATGAAATTCAAGCCCCTGTCAGTTTTACAGATGTTAAGCAGCACATGGATGGACCTTGCTGAAGGAGATTTGGAGAATGTCAACTCATCAGCCCTGGCAAAGGTCCACCGTAAAATGTAACCTCCCAACCATCAACACGGAGGCAAATAAAATCTGAACAATGCAAATATTATGTAAGTCGTTCTTTTCAATGAATGCATGGGCCTCACAAAACCAGTGATCCTTGACCCGAACATGAACAAACATTCTACCATGTTGTTTAGTCCTGCAGCTCTGCTAAGCAGAGAATGCTTTTGCACCAAATTGAGCTGGAATTGCTATTGGTTCTGTGATATTGACTGTGCTGAAATATTGACTAATATCCTCCCTGTACCACCAAACCTTTGGGATAAATAACATGTGTTATCTCCATTACAAAACACAGCACAGCTTCAGTTTGGTGACCGTACTACAGTATTGCACAATGCTTAACTCCTAAGGATCATGGCTTCCCCTGGAGCCTGCCATGACCATGCAGGGGAACAGTACACATATTTCAAATGTACTGTTTGTGAAAAGCTCCCAAGTCTGGGCCAGGCCCTTGGGGCCACCATGACCCTGAAGGAGAACTGGTTAATAAAGCTCTGAAGATTGTTCTGATATGGCAGATGTTGCCTGCCAAGCATGTATAGATCCTTCTGGCAGTGTTTCCCCTGGCTTGCCAGGCCCATTGTTCTGGCTTGAAGCCTGTCTCTATTTTGGTTGTTGTCATGGCCAGAGGGCCCCCTTGCTGCGTAGGGCCCATGTCTCTCTCAGTAGCAGCAGCTGTTTTCTGATAACAATATTATTCTCCTGATCCTCTGGGAGCTCCACCAGCATCGTTAATCAAAGCACCTCGCTGTTTACTAGAACTGATGCATCTTTGCAGCATCATCAATCATAAAACAGCAGAGTGTGTGCTTTGGGTTTTGAAAAATAAATTGAGACACTACAAGAAAAAAGCAATTAAGGGAGGTCTTTGGCCTATCATTCAAGGGCTAATGTATCAAAGCTGTAAAAAAAAATGTGGTTGTTCTTTTTTGAACCCTGCATTTCAGGAAAACAAATGGTTATTGTGGTTGTAACCCAAGCAGGTACAATGTATAGTTTTCCATAGTACTGTCATACGATGCTGATATGATTATCATCTTGCCTGGAATCGAGAAGGCTCTGGGTTCAGTGACTGGTGTGGGATGGTATTTTGCTCGGCAGCATTGGGCTTATGAGTTAAGAACAGCATTTAAAGGCAGAATTATTTTAAGTGCAAAACCCTTTAAAAGGATCAGTTATACTAAAAGAAAAGCTTTTACATTATTTTTAGTTTTACATTATTACTTGTAGCCAGTACTTTGGGCAAAAAGTGATCCTTATATGTATGTATTTCCTTTTCATTATCTTTTTGATTAACAATAAATAGATACTTGACAACTATGTCATTGTAGATGTGTAATTACAATATATTGTTCTTTTTACACACTGCGCAGTACTGTGTGTACAATTGAATCCTTGAACATTATATACTGTAATGTATACAAGTAGGCCTGAGTCTGTAATAAGCAAAACTTGAATTATTGCTGCTATTCAAAAGCAAAATAAGCAGGTGCTTTATTTAGTAAAGGGGATCTTATTATAAAGTATGCATTGTGAATGATATAATGTCCAAAACTGACTTGAGCAGCGTATAATTCTAGCACAATAGGTATCCTACTGTAACTTGTAGGCATTTGACATCAGTACTATTTACTGTCACTAAACTGCAACTGCATACTGTCTTCAACATTTGAGATCAGAATAAAATCCTTCATGCGGGCAGGTCATTCACAAATTCAATGGAACACGCTTCATACCTGATAAGACATGGAACTTTAGAAGACGACATCCCAAGCTTAGAAATATTGCTGAACTGGAGCCTGAAGTCACGAAGGAGCAGCACAACATGCCTCAAGAGTACACAGATAATTACAATCCACAGGAATCCACAACAAGTGACTGCTTAGCAGGATGCGTGTATTTATTTGAATGCAGAACATTGCCTCTCCTCCTTTGATACCAGCACAATGTGTGTGCTTATTTATATGCTGTGCCTAGTTAATGTGTGCGTGTTCTGACAACTGTGTGAACAATAACAACTTACTCTTCCATGCAGAGCCCTGTACAGAAACATTTGCCAGACCACTAAACATTCACTTTGTACTCCGAGGTGATGGGACCCTCAGACACAGGGAATTGAGGTGGAAGCCAAACTCAATCAGCCATGAGCTATTCCCAATCCAGCCATTTGCACCACATCTCTAGCAGTGCAGAACAATAGTGTTTTAATTATCAAAAACGTGTGAACTGAATCTCTGCCTCGCGTTTTCAGAGAGCAGCTTAAACACTATGTCAAAAGATGCATTGCTGGTCAAACAGCCCTGAACTATTCCCAGCTCAGTTACCACAATGACAAATAGAGGCTACCCTTTAGTGTTAACAACTGTTTATAGCAGCATAGCATCAGATAGCTGGGGGGTTTTACAGAGGTTACAGAAAGCTGGATATGGAGGCTGGGTTATAGAATTGTAAGACCTTCATTATTGGGTTACTGTCCAGCAACAGCATTGATAAATGAGAAAGGAGATCTGAAACAATTAGGGGGAAATATTCTGGTCAAAACTTATTGAAATGCAAAATACAACAAACAAAGACTTTTTAATATTTGAAGTATTGAAGTGTCTGAGGTGATTTTAGATCTTTCCAAGTTCAACACCTGCATTTAACTCGCAAGGAGCTGGGGATTCAACCATGGTTTTATTATTTTAAATGATTTGTTCTGATGCTGGGATTAAGAAGTGGACTGAGCTGTCTCTCTGCCATAGAGCCACTCTCTTCAGACCACCAGGTTCACAGCAGAATCCTTGGCTATAAGTGTCTCCTACACTGTTTTTACACGGCAATTGCACATGTTGTTACATTTTAATTACATTGTAATTACACAACCACATGTGCAGATATAGTGTGAATACAAAGGACACCAGCAGCATTTGTATGTTGATGTTACATTGTACCTCCACAACCATATATGTAATTACAGCGTTCTTACAGAGTAGTTAGTGTGTAGTTAGAAGCAACTAATGTAAAGAGTTACCAAGCTCACTGTACATGGGGATTTGTTATAAATGTCCCACAATCAACACATTTGATAATGTCTCTTTTATATCCGTTGTTCGGAAAGCTATCAATATTATTAATAAAAAAAAATACCATGCAGTACATCACCATGTACTGCCATATAAGCAGGAGCGGGGCCATTCTGTAGGGATAGCGTTGATACTACTGACATAAGCACTACTACACAGGGTGATGAAAGTTGAACACCTCCATCTAACTGTGACTGGTTGTTGTCATGGCCAGAGGGCCCACTTGCTGCGTAGAGCCCAATCAGTTGTTCTAATGACCGACCTGCTTGGATTGTGTTTAGCTGTTTTGCAGTCAGAAGGAAGAAACTAGCGATTTTGGTAAGTACAATTGAATGCTTGTTGCACTTAAACTTGAATTTCTAAGATTGGAGCAGAGTGACTTAATGAAAATAATAAAAAAAAAAAATCTAGTTAAGGAGTGCTTTGTGGGTAATTCTGTCAAAACATTCATCATGCCATGAGGCATCAGGAACGATGCAATTACAGATTACATGACCAGAAAGCCCCTTGTTCTTGGAAATACCCACTATCATGTAAACAGTTATTAGTGTGGTCAGTTTATGAGAGACAGGCTGAATTGAACATGACTTGGAGGGTTATTAGGAATCTCAGAAGTACATGATGCTGGTGCCAAAAGTGTAAGATCAGCAACATATGTTTCAGAAGAGGACAATTCAATGATGTGTTAATTAAATCAAAATATGCTGTAAGTCACTCATCATTAGTTTTGTTTATTGTTTGAGCTTCCTGGTAAGACGTCAATTGGATTAGATTCTCTGCAATATTAAAATACTACTTTTTTGCTGTTCAACACAGAATTGAATAATGACTCAGTCTGAATGTGGCTCATGGATATGTATAATTCCTAAATAACAGTATTTAATGTAAATATTTTGAAATGTCTTTGGAGTTATGTTGTTGTATACACAGTATAAGCCCATGCAGGTATAATGTTTCAAATAGTGTTTAGAATCTGTCCTTTGCAGTGAAGGTTCTCTGATTAATTTCATTCCTTACAGACTGGGTTGGACACCTTAATCACCATTTTGATAAACATTTAATGGGCCCTTATTACACACATTTACATTATTCTGTATAAACACAACAAATGTGATTTAATAACTCAATCAGTCAAGAAGTTAAAGACAATTAAAAACAGGATTTCATTGTAATACGGTTACAATTACTGGAGATTACGGGGAAATCATTTCCATATGTTTCAAATGAAGAGTTGATAATCTCCCTCAGAGTGGAGGTGATTTCCTCTGGAAGTTTTCCCACTATCAACAGCAACAATTCTGAGGAAATTTGAACTGAAAGATATCTGTTTTGGTTCCCAGTTTTTTTTTATTTTCATACTGAGTCTCATGTTTAATCAGATTCGCTGATGCAAGGTTGAGAAGCTTAAGTTGTTCTCATCAAGGTTTATTTGGTAGCCCCCACAGATACATTGCAATGCTTGTTCAATGTGTCTGTCCAGAATAAATAATGTGTGGTGGCGCCACACATTCGCATGTTTGCTCACACTGGGTACTCCACGCTCCTGTCCACATCAGTTCACTCGCAGTGTCCCGAAAATGAGTCCAAAACTGCAAAAAAATTGTCAAAATCTACCATTTTCCATTACCTAGTACACCAATCATAATCAAACTCATTTAGTTGATGGTCTATTTAATGAGCAGCGGAAAACAATGAAAAGAAAATAAAAATATGCAGGGATGACAATTGTGATAAATAATGAGCCACTCTGTATTGTACCAGTGCTTCATTGGTCTCAGTACTGTAAACAATGTATCCTGTGTAGCTTTTAGTGCACTGTCCTGGTTGTTTTAGTTATTGTGGAGAATGATTGACACCTATTACTTTGCCTTCATCTTTTCTTCTCAGTCATTTGATTCTTGTTTATTACATTCCACATAACAGAAAATAGGCGCACAATATAAAACATAAACAAAGCGTTGATCACTATACATGACATTTCCCTTGCACGTTGGGCCAGTTAGAAAGTGTGAGGCATTTTGGAGGGACGTGCATCTGTACCCCCTGATTCGGACCCCCCCTGATACTCCATAGGTGTCACCTTACTTTTTCAGATGAGGTAAAATGTGTTCATAATTGAAAAAGGATGCACGTACAAGACTGAAGGTTAAAATGTGATAGTAGCACACAAAAGGGATAAAGAGCCACGTCTCATGGGTGTTTTTAACAGCAGTGCGTCCAGATATTACATTCCCAAAAATCTGTCCAACTTACAAGAACATCATAAACAAAACCTTGTTAGTCCTTTATAAAACAGGAACTGTGTGTTGTCTGTTAAACAGATGCAGAAAAGTTTATATATATATATATATATATATATATATATATGTATGTATAATTTACATTTTCCCCAAAAGGTTTGCCGAACCTAATTGAAAAAAGAATAAAACAAATATTGTGGTAAAAACCACAGATGAGAAACAAAACAAAAAAAAACCTGTTGTGTTTTTAACATTGCCTAATCTCTCCTTTATTTTTCAATTTGATGAAAACCAGCAATAATACTTTCAATCAAGATTAATAACAGCAGTCATGCTGGAAATGTGCACAAGTAGACTGCTTTTCCCAAGCCTGCAGAGAGAAGGCAGGCAGTACTGTGCACAAACAGTTTATGTTATCTTCAGCTGCTTTTATTTATGGATAATTAGCCTGAAGTTTAACTACATAAATGCGTTACCATTATGTTTGTTCAGTCCCAAGCGCTGTAATCAAGTGTGTGATAAAAAAGAGAACTAGCTATTGCAGAAGCTACTGTAGGGTGAACCGTGATGGTGACCAGCAAAGAGACAACATGTTTTCTACCAGTGTCACAGAGTTGGTCTCCATTTATCATTTAAGCACAGCAAAAACTAATAACAGGTTGAATTACACAGAAACAGCAGTAAAGCCTTCAAAATGAGACACGCGTAAAAAATAATCCTCACAATTCAAAGCTGGACGGACAAGCGCTTCGGCTAAGTCATTTTCCAGGGTTACACAGTATTTAACTCAGGAGTAATTTTAATCAACTTTTCTTTCTTGTTCCTGTTGTTATTTTAACATATATATACATCTTCCTTTATTTTATTCACAAAAAACACAATTAAAACCATTCTTTGAATAACTTACAAGTTAAAGTTGTGTGAATAGTCTCAGAGCTGTTTTCACCATTTAGCACTATTTTTTCTGAAAGGAAATGACACTAATTGCAAGTTTAAATCTTCTGAAATAAGAAACCACTCAATGCTACAAGTCCTTGCATTAAATGTCTGAGGTATTTATTTTTTCTTTATTGTTTTCCCTTTTTCTGAAAAAGTAGCGCTAATGACAGTTTAGAGTAAAGAGCTTCGAGAATTTAGCCAATAATTAAGAAATAATCAAACTAACTAGATTTGCACCAATCATTTGAATGATCTTTTGTTCCTGTTTGAACAAACAGTTATTGATGATGATAAATTAGACATTGATTATTTCCAACTGTAATATTTTACATATAATGTAAGTAGAAATAAACCACCACAAAATGTTTACGTAATTGATACAGGGTTGTATTACTTGTGGCAGCAGGGTCATGATTAATCATACTAACATAGTTTACCTTTTAATGGCGTTTACATGAACTGTCTGAACATATACCAAAGAGCACTGATTCCTAGCACTAGTAATTACACAGGAAGTTGTTTAGGCCTACCGTAGATACAGTGTATTTACTATACAACATTTGGTAATGACAAGAATGTTTTTTAAAATGCTTATCTAGTTACAAAAATTGCAGCAATAACAGGCTATAATACTACTATACAAACAAACCCTTTCACACACTTGCATATTGGTATGTTCCCAATGGCTCAAACCTACTTCAAAACACCCATTATGAAAAAAAAGAAAACAAAGCAAAACCACAAGATGGGAATACAGATAAGGTTGCTCAGACTGTGGTTGTATTAAACAGAAAAGAAACAAAAGACAGACTTTGAAACCATTTTTGAGGAGTGGGCTCTGTATAACCACATCCGCCTTGCCAGCATACAAAAGAAAAAACACAATGGTGGCGGCAGGCCAAAGGAACTCTTGACTGGATGTACTGTATCTTTTTTTTATTGGGGATAAGGAGCTGAAATCAGAGGAAGTCCTTAGAGAGGGTGAGATGGGTTTTTGTTCTTTAGCAGTACTTCCTCCATTCCCACAGACTAGTTAGTCCACAGGGGTGTGTCTTTATAACTTTATAATTAATAAAGAAACACATAAACAACATACATCATGCATTTAGTGCCTCTGAGTTTGGAATCAGGAAGTACTCCAAAGGAACCGGCAACTAATATTCTAGTGGCACAGTTAATGCCAAGTGGATTCTGATAATTGGAAGACAAAAAAATAATAAAAAGACATTTGAAGCTACAGTATGTATACTTTAAGAATGGCAAGTAGATCAGTAGAGTAATTGCAAATGCTAAAATGAACTGGATTTGTGTTATTTCAGTTTGATCCTAAAGAACAAGAGCATGCGTTTGTGGTTTTTTTTATTAAGGATGTACAATAAGGCTTGTACTCAATTCGCTCCACTAGTTGCTGGTGAAATGGTTTGCTTTACTCACGACATATGCAATATGAATTGATCTTAAAAGTGAAAGTGCCTGCTCAATCTTTGGGGCCACGTCCTTGCAATGATTGTCTAACGTTACTTTCCAAACTTATTTCACTTGCAACCCAAGCTACAGCTAAAGCCAAGACCTCCAGAGATCAAAGACAAGTGCATAAGTCCACAACAACACCCGGAAGTCCCCTTTTCTATCTGTTAAACTGGAAAGATAATTCAGTTACTGCAGCTTGGGCTAAAGTGGAACCACCCATACACTTCATTTCAAAATTAGCCTTATCCAATCTTCAATAATAATTTCCTGTTTTTCTTTTCATAACAACATAGCTATGTGGCTTTTTGCATGACGTCATTTTATGTTGACTTGCTTGACTGTTTTAAATAACTGTAGATCATATACGTAAAAGGAAATCATATGCAGAATTGCATATCATCTAAATAATGATTTGTACTACACCATGGGCACGCGTTTTAAACCCAACACCCTTAAACCTTTGACGATTGAAATAATCTTAAATGGCACTTGCTTACCGTATATCATACATGACCTTGTAAATAACTTTAGTTATGCCTGGTTATATACCGTAGATCAGTTTTTTTCTCGAGTCTCTCCAAAAAACATTACAAATATTATTGGTGAAAAGGTGCATTTTTATATAGGGTCATTCCTAGTGCACGTTATTAGGACTAAGCTTTCTTTTGGCATCTTGTCAACTTTTTTTAACAAAAGTCATTTGTATAATACAAAGCAACTCAGTTTCATGCACATATTACTGACACACTGCTACCAAAATGTGTGCTCCCATTAGCATAAAGGTGTGCTTTAATTTAAAAAGCATGTGTTTCCTATATGAAAGTTGTTTTAAGTTTTTCAGTTTCGCTGTCAAACTATTTCTTTGTATTTTGAAATATAACTGCAGGACTGTAATGCTGAAACCAAAACTTCAGTACAAATTTTGGTTACTAATGTTTCTAATTTGTTAAAATATGCTCAGTGAATGACAAAAGTTTAAGTTGAGTGAGCCAAGAAAAACACATCACATTTTGTCCATTGGCAAGACAGACTTTCTTTCAGAGACCTAATCAATGTAACCTTTGTTGCTAAAGGAAGAGTGCGGGAACAATTGCCAAGTAAATTCAAGGGTTTCTGTTTTACTCATGCTTCTCTGGGTGACCCTGTGTGTACCTACATACCCCTATAACAGAGCACTCAGGGGTATAAATCAACAGCAACCAGAAATATAACTTTCCAAAATCAACACTACCTCCTCTTGCATACAATTTTTTTGAAAGCTCTCGGTATCAATGAGATGCATTCAGTCCTGCCTAATCTCATTTAGAAACAGCAATTTGTTAAACTCAAACCGATGAACGAGACCATTAGTACCCATTGCATCTTTCTGTAGAAAAAACAGCTTCTAAAGTACTGGAGGCTGAATTCATGTTCTATACAGGGTGTTGCTAATATTCACTAAATCCAAGCAGTAAATTATGAACAATTCTTCTAAAAATGCATCTTCCTCAATGACTAAATCCTTGCTGCTATAGCAGTAATATGTGTGTCCACCTGGTGGCACTGTGTGCTAAGATTAAATCCCATGAGTCAACGTGAATAGAAAGGCCAGTTCATGTCAGCTACTGCAGTAGGTTTTTCAAACATCCCTATCCTCCAATTCACAATCAATTAACCAATTTGGGGAAAGGTCACATTCCACACTTATTGCAGTGATTTTAACAACATCCTTGGCAACCTTAAAATCAAATTAATATAACTTTATTTACAACCATAAAACAAACAAACAAACAAACAAACAGAAAATATTTACAAGTGCAGGTCTTCAGCCCTGCCACAGATACATTTCATAATAAAGGTATATTAGCAACACTGCGGCTGTTGTACACTGCACTTACACTTGTGTTGCATTGAGACATGTACTTACACCAAGATAATATGATTGGGAGAATTCTGTACATCTTGTTAATGTATGGCGTTCCATCCGCACACAAACACAACTGTGTGCCAAGTGGATGTTGAACACTTTCTAAATGGTATCTACAGTGTAACTGTGGGGAATTAAAGTTCCTGCATTTTTAAGTGTATCCATTTATTATTATTATTATTATTATTATTATTATTATTATTATTATTATTATTATTAATTAGTCATTTAGCAGACACTTTTATCCAAAGCCACTTACAGAGACTAGGAGGTGAACTATGCATCAACAATGGCTGCTGCAGAGTCACTTACAATAGGACCTCAGTTTTAAGTCTCATCCAAGAGCATTGCTTATAAACATATTTGTATTAGCATTGTTTAGCATTACAAAGCAAAATCTAGTGAACTATCAATAGTTGGGTATATGTTGCATTGAGAATCATGACGCTGACCTGCATACATCTGAGGAGACTGCATGTTTGTTTCTATCTACTTTAAACTGCCATTATTGACCCTGTTTCCAGTATTGCACGAAACATGAAATGAAACGCATGCACAGCATGCAACCTAGAGCCTCACGCTTGCACACTTCTGAAAAAGACAGCGTTCATGTGTTGGATGTTTATGAAATTCCCTTTGGAAAATATTACTTATAATATTTTTGTAATGCATAGTTAAACATGAAAGGGATTCATGTGCACATGTACTATTGGTCACACAAGCTGCAAATAAAATTGGTTTGTTTTATTCTAAGATCTTTCAAGTTTTTATATTGATGTTTGTGATTGTTCTGTCCTGTGCATAACACAATTGCTATAAATCTTAGGTTTAAAAGCTATCCAGTGTTGGCAAAAGTTCACTGGTATTTGTCATCCCAATGTTACCATCGTCTTGCATTGATCATTGCTTGCTATTAATGCTTGCTTGGTTTTGCCATTAGTCAACACATCACACTTATTAAGTTCTTTGGAACCTTACAGCAATTTCCCATGAATGTGTACAGCTATGTCATGTAATCAAAGAAACTACAAAATGATATTGCAAAAGTCTACCGGAAGCCATGATAGTAGTACAGTATTTCATGTTACATTTTGAAATGTCAAATGTTAACATTCCTGGTAGTTTTTTGTTAAGTATATAGAAAACTATAAAGCGGTGTGTAATTCAACATGTTAATGTAATATTATTCAGCAGGTTTATTCGACTTAATAAGACAAAATTAGTTAATTCTATAGGGTGATGCAAATCTTTTGGCCATAGCTGTATGGCAGGATGCAGGGGGGTCACCAGTTCACAAATCTAGCTTGACCCAAGGCCCCACATGGTAAAGTGTAAATAACACTTTTGAAATGTCACTTTTGGATTGGCAATGGTGCAGACAGCTACAGTGAGGGTCCCTGTTAGCCTGCTTCATCTCAAGCCTCTTAGGTTTCAATTCCCACTCTCGCAGTCTGTTCTGGTCGCCTCTCTCAGGAGAAGAGTAAATTAGTGCCAGATGGAATGACAGGCCTGGGATCTGGACTCCTGTCTGACAGGATCTTTGAGATCACTATAGTACTAGGTCACTGAGAATGAAGGTAAAACTTAAGCAATCCTTGACTATTGAGTTTATTAATGGCTGAATTATTCCCCTATAAAATAAGCCAAACATTGTACTGGTGAGTCGCAGGATGTTACTCACAATTGGACAACAATGGTGGGATTTTGGGCGAATGGAAATTAAGCATAGCTTCTCTTAAATGATATCACACACCAATGTCCTTAACCAGGTTTGTGAGAACTTGTACCAGCAGGAATGTGGGTTTGATATGTATCCATATTTCATGCTTGCCTCATTACAATCACAGCTTGCTTTTCCAGCACAAAACAACACTCCCCCCGCACAGGCCTACAGCCTCTCACCTCCCCGGACCCAAAACAAACAACACGCATTTCAAAAAAGACTGTTTTTCCTGAAGAATGCGCAAGAGAGTTTCGCCAGATGTTTATAAACCATAACTTTTAAATATGGCACAAATACTTACAAGCTGTCATGTTGCGTAAAGGGTGAAGAGAAGACAAAAAAGTATCTAATAACTACCAGATGCTTCTATTTTTTTTTTTTTTTGGTGTAATCATGCAGGAACGCAGGGAGTGTCCAAGTTTCATAAATAGAAAATATGTGCTGTGTCCTAAATTTTTACTTCCTCTTAATAATTCCGCCCCCCCCAAAAAAAAAGTGATTAGATGGTGTTAACAGTATTTGAGTGTTGGAGCATGTGAATTATTACGCACAAGCGAAGTAGAAGAGTCTTGCTTTACTTGTGTTTTTAAAGCTCGCCTTAAAAAAGTACATGCTTGAAACACTCAGTTGAATCTGTGGAGCCAGGAGCGAGTTCCAAAACGGAAACGCTAATCTGTTGTACAGAATGCTAACAAAGAGCACCGGGCTTCAATTATGAGGCTGCATTACAGGCTACCTTTGACACAAGACAGCTACACCCTGGATTGGAGCTGCATTATATCTGGAATAAAGAGAAAGGGAAAACAAATGACCTTCAATAAAAGCACCTCTCATTATAAGTGACATGAGGCTTGGCTCCCATGAATAGTGTTATAATGAGAGTGTAGTGCCTCTGTCCCCTCCAGATCCTTGGCTGAATTAGTTCAGGTGGTTAGCTGTGTCATTGTATATCGGACTCTGATACGCTTATGCTTTCTGTAATATGTTATACAGAGAGGTTTCATAGTCTTAACAGAGATCTGTCTTCTCTAATAAAACGTTATACTCTCTCTCTCATTTATCGCCTTACCCTTGGATGATTTACTCCTGTGATGACCATGGCAAGCTTACCATCCCTATACTGTTTGTATAGCGGGCTGCAATAGTGTAATTGCAGCTGACTTTTTACAGATTGGTACACCGCAATTTTCTTTCGCAGATGACTGCTTGCTTCCATCTGGTGGCATCTATTAAACTACAACACAGGTTCAGTCAGATTCATGAAATACATCCCATTCCTTTTTGTAATGTTTACTCCATGGAGATTTGAAACAGTATGGGCAACTATTTTTAAATGGGTACATTTTGATTTTAATTCCCCACCTGTAAACCCAGGAGGGATTTTGCTTAATCTGGATACATCCTGGACACTGTGCCCCAGTTTCAATTTTTTCCTTGGCAGGGATCCACAGCCCCAAATGTACCTCAAAGACATGTATGCTATCTGAGGAAGTCTGCTTGGGTGCTGGTCTTCTTTTCACATTTGGATTAATAGTTTAAAACTAAATAAACACTGGTACGACAAATGTATAATCCCAAGAGCAAGAAAAAAGCCTTCACAAATCTTAGATTCTTGTTTGTGTTGGATTTTGATCCGTGCTGGTGCAGAGTCTTTATCTATGAATCTAAACTGTTCATTTCAGTCTCTTTCTAAAAAACAAAACACAAAAGCTATCAAAAGCAATCTTTTTTTAGTTCTGTTAACCCAGGCTTGTAGCCAAGGTTGGCTATTAACAGATGTGCTCTCTGTCATTTTTATTTATCTAACAAAAATATATATATATAATAAAAATACTTTTAAAAGTGGCCTCTTTTTAGTCCCCCCCCAGGATTTACACTCATTTTTGATTGTTTGCCTATTTCTCTATCCTGCCTCAGAATTATCAGGGTCATAGTTGGAGTTAAAAATTAACAAATTCAACTTTACTTTAAAATATTCATCCATTAAATGCAAAAAAAGTCCAATGAACTCAATTGTAGTATACTGTCTCTACTTTGGAACAGTTACTGTATCTACAGTTGTGCTTTCTTAGTGATGTTTGTGTCAGCTCTCCTGCAGGACTGAGCGACAGCCCTATGAGTTGACACTATATGCTTACATGGTGAGCCACAGTGAGTAATGTCCCAAAGCCATCTCCCTTCCAACCCTTTTAGACAATGTTTAGTGTTGTCTATTGTAGGCTCTAAACGCCATTACAAAATTGAAGATATTTTATTAATAATGCATTTTAAAATCTGCCTTGCTTTTTTTAAATCCTTTTTTTTTTTTACACGTAAGACTATGTAACACAATTTTTGTTCCTGGGTAGTAAGTGTTATTTCCTAATTGCTTATGCCTCAAAAGTATAGAAAATGGCTATTATTCCCCACAAACTTTGCTTTTGTGACCAGGACAGTGATATTTTGAAATTTACCTATTTTCCAGAACATTCCAGATAGATTCAGTGCTGAGTAAACTTGGAGTAACTTCTAGAACTTTCTAGAACTTTCCAGTAATATAAATAGTAGTATAAATACAGGGGCCTTAAGCCCACCAGTTCAGTTTAGTTCCAGCTGCCTAAGTGGATACATATCTGCATTTTTCTGAGATGGCATCAAGGTCATAGGAGACTTCAAAATGGTGGCATTCCTGATGGGTCTCCAAGGCGGTTTTACCAAGTTTCCCTGCTATCTTTGCCTTTGGGACAGCAGGGACAGCAGAGACACCAAGGCGCACTACCACAGGCGGGACTGGCCACAGCGGACCGAGTTCTCTGTGGGGAGGAACAACGTCAAGTGGGAGCCACTGGTGGACCCCCGGAAGGTGCTGATGCCACCACTGCACATCAAATTGGGCCTTATGAAACAATTTGTCAGAGCTCTAGATAAGGAGTCGGCAGCCTTCAAGTACCTTCAAGACTTCTTCCCTAAGCTGTCTGAGGCAAAGGTCAAAGCCGGTGTCTTCGTCGGACCACAGATAAAGAAGATCCTGGAGTGCAATGAATTCCCCAGGAAGCTCACTAGTAAGGAGAAAGCGGCTTGGAACAGCTTTGTCGCAGTGGTTCGGGGCTTCCTGGGCAATCACAAGGCCGAAAACTATGTGGAGCTGGTTGAGACTCTGGTGAAGAACTACGGCACAATGGGCTGTAGGATGTCCCTCAAAGTCCATATCCTTGATGCTCATCTTGATAAATTCAAGGAGAACATGGGAGCGTACTCGGAGGAGCAAGGCGAGCGCTTCCACCAGGATATACTGGACTTTGAACGCCATTACAAAGGACAGTATAACGAGAACATGATGGGAGACTACATTTGGGGGCTGATTCGTGAAAGTGATTTACAGTATAATCGTAAATCTCGAAAAACTACTCACTTCTAAATCTTTTGTAGTCATTTTTGTATTACTTTAGTATAAATACATGTTAATTTGGATTCATATGTTGTTTTTTTCTGACTTTATGTGAACGAAAAGACACAAATTTGCCCATTTCTCATTGGAAATAGGTAAATTTCAAAATATCACTGTCCTGGTCACAAAAGCAAAGTTTGTGGGGAATAATAGCCATTTTCTATACTTTTGAGGCATAAGCAATTAGGAAATAACACTTACTACCCAGGAACAAAAAAAAAAAAAAAAATTGTTACACGGTGCTATTGAAGAGTTTAGCCTTTTAGAAAAAGGTACAACAATACAATGATTCTGTATTAGTCCACAGTTTCTTCATTAACTGACAGCAGATGCAAAATAAAGTATAAAAAAGCTAATCATATCTTCATTTTTTTATTATTAATGTTTGTGAATCTATGCAAGACATCCTAAGAAATGCATTATTGTTTATAGTATGACTGTTATTTTTATTGTTATGTGTATTATAAAAACTGCCAACTACACTGCTGCTACTAATAAGATCCTGTGAATGGGACAGGGTGATCCTGTATTACAATTTGTTTTAGAAATAAAATTAGTTAGTGGAGCAGGGAACATCAGGGCAAAGGCATATGAACGAACGTTATATTGTCAAAGCATAATGATATAATAGTTTTAGAGTATAGCGTATGAGTGAGTCTCTTATTTCCAAACCCCTCTTGCTGTGTACATGCACACTGAACTCGGGCCAATGACAGTAGTTGAAAACAACTAATACTTGGTGTTTATGTCACCCAAGTGTTAAGGTGTTTAGATTTAAATAGAATCGATTCTCCCAAGTATCTAATATAAGGGAGAGGACTGTAAACACATCAAGTTAGCAGTAATGAATTGCACACACAACCTGGGAGCTGGCAGTTCACATAAGGAACACAATACATTAAGAAGAGTTATGTGTATCTGCCCTGAAGCTCGCAGAGGGTTAACCCAATCTTGGCAGACACCTCAGTAAAGTGGTTGAGACCATGCCGTGGTCACAAACTGTTTCATTGGCTGGATTACAACAGCAACAAGCAGAAATTAATGGAAATCTGTTGCTGATTTTAGTGGGCAGTCGGGCCAGCAAACAGGGACTCTTTCACAGGCCCCCGAGCGCAACGCTGGGGCAGCAATCCTTTCGAAACTCTGGACAAACTGAGAAAAAAAAAAAAAATACAAAAAACAAACACTTGCATTTATTTTTCTAGCTCTGCAGTTGCAAACAAAAAACTCATTTAATAAACCATGGATCCTTTCACTGGGGTTTGTATATTATCTTTACTGCAGCTGGAGAATGTAAAAGATAGTTGTGTCCTGGTGTTTCTTCTGAACATATACATTATGCATTATATTATATACCCTCAAACAGACGCAGTTCTATTTTAGTTGATCTTATTGATTGTTTTCCTGTTCTGTTTGACTTTAGTTTATATACAGCCTAACAATAAAACAAAATGGGACCAGGTCAGTTCAATTATAATACAATATCAGCTGATAATTAGGACCACTGCATTGAAAATATGATTAACATAAGACCTTTTATAGTACTTTAAAGCTTGACATATTTCAGCTAGATTTAATCTTTGACATGTAAATGTCTGCCTTTATCCCTTATAACAAATAACTAAAGGGTGGATTCAAAGCATGGCTATGTTTTTTTAAAATTTTTTTTTTATTTTACTATTTTATGGTGCTACTGAATCCAAATTCCAGACATGGAAAGATGCACATGATACAACTGAAGATTGAATCAACTTCTACATGTGGAAGAGGTTACAAATCTACTGCAGTAAAATGTACAGTACATTTTCCAATGTTTATCCAACATAATTTTCCCCTTTGATTGGGCTCCTGCCAACAGCGTGGGGGTGTGTGGGGGGGGGAACACCTGTCATCAAGTCATTAGGAAGGACAAAGTTTTCAAGCTTGGAGTGGGGGTTTGAAATATTAATTGCTGAATCCTGGCAACAGAATTTTCACAAGGTTATCATCATATCAAGTAGTCCATCCCACTTCTCCTATTGATCAAAACCTGAAGATTGAGAACTATAAATAGTGCTGCATTTCTTTCATTGTACAAAATGGCTTATTTCATGTCATTTCATGGTCTAAAAATAGATATTTTACGATTGAACATAATATTTATTAAAGCAGAAAAAAATTGCGTTGTTATAATACAACACATGTTTAAATGATTGCCTGAAAAACAGTAAATGCTAAATTGTAGAATATTTAGTTTTTTATGTCGACGTTCTATTTTCACCATCAGTGAATTATCAAACAAAATAAAAACATAAATAAATGTAAAAAATAGCCACAAGTCAATAGAGTGATCTTTAGCAGAAATATTTCTGATGCAGTTGGTATCTTTTACATGGATACATTTAAAGAAATGGTGCAGCTCTATGCAGTGCCTTCAACAATTTACTGGAAGCAAAATGAACCGGCTGCCAGGTTCCTCAATGCAGTGTAATAAACAGGTAGATCGTCAATAAAGCAAACGTTTGCTGTATTTATTTATAAGTGATAAAAAAATATGAATATTTACAGTATTCTTTCAAAAATGGGAACTTTCAGCGGGAACTACATATTACACGGCAATGGGTACATTTCACAGAAATTGCGAAATCTGTGATAAACATGAAAAAATTACAGCCTTAACTATAAATGATGGACGTTCTGGTCCCTCAGTCCAAGTCGCCTTGTTGCCAGCCCATCACAATGTTCTGGGTTCACACAGTGCAGTTTTAAGAATAGTTTTAGAATAGAACAGACTTCAGATTCCTAGCAGTCAGTACAGACATTGCCTTCTAGTACAGTATGATACAAATTCACTTTGCACCTCCTCCCAATCTGAGATTATTGAGACTTTTTATTAAAAATGGAGCCAAGTTTAGTCCAGCGATCACTGAGTATGACAGAACTTTGGATGAGACCATTGTAATAGCTGACATCGGAAAACTGTGATGCATCTGTACTTTTAAATAACACAGTTGTTAGACCTTTCCCACTGCCTTGGCAGCATCCCATCAAAGTCCCAGTTTTACTTTTTAGAGCTCATTCTTGCCAGTCTTGGGGACTGATAAATTGATGTTGGTCCAAAGCAAAGACTTACAAGTCCTTGGTATATCTTTATACCTTTTACTCTTAAAGGTATCCGTATCCCCGCTTTTTGTAATTGCTCTTGCTTGAAATCGTTCTTACTACGTGCTCTTAATGGAATTTACTCTTCTAAGCAAATATCATTACTATAAGTTTAACTGCTCTTAGTCAAATTCACTCTTAATGGTAATTATTTCCTGTATTCTTTATTTTGCTCTTATTTGAATTTGATCTTATTTTCTACTGATTTTACTGTACCTTACAACTGCACTTATCTGTAAAGTGATATTGTGTAATGTAATATTATGCAATGTGATACTTTGTATTGTGATACTTTGTAACAATTGTAAGTCGCCCTGGATAAGGGTGTCTGCTAAGAATACAAAAATAAAATAAAAAATATATACAAGAGGCCAGGATCCTTCATAGTGACTGCAAATTAGGCTTTTTAAAATGACTGTGACTGATACATAGCAGCATGTATACGTGCAAAACTACAGTACTGTAGATAGTTATGTGCCAAGTTCTGGACATCCAACTATGTCAAAGGGATAGCAGTGCAGAGGAGGCTGATATAGAGAAACGTTTAATGAAGCCAAACCTTCCACAGCTTCTCTCCACATCCATGACCTTGAGTTTTGATGATTGTGGCCGGCATCACAATAGCTGAGGAGTTTCAGACTTAGAATAGTCTCTTTTTTGTCCCAGGAGAGAAGGTTCTGGCTTATGAAACATTCAATTGAAGACATGAACAGCTAATGAATTTGTTTGGATATTTTGCGAGAACCATAAGACTGTCTACCATTCATTCCAGATGAAGGCTGGTCCAATACTGAAGCTAGAATCGTAACCATGTGTTTAGGCAGTTGTTGAGGCTTGTGTATAGTATTGTCAATGGTTATGGAAAACAGGAGGGAAGAATTAAATTTTTTTTTTTGCAGTCTACAATTTAATGAATTTAATGAAATTCCACAACACGGAACCAGCATAAGGAAATTACCTGTTACATGTTTTGGGATGAATTTATTTTCTGCCCCATTGAAACATGACTTGATGAGCCATATGACATTACTGTTCAGACAATGATGAAATGATAATCCAGGACATTGAAACTAAATTACCAATTGAATACATTTTGCAAATGAAGACGGCTAAATTCTAAATCTAGTGATGTTATGTGCGTTGAGTTGTTTGAGTTTAATGCCACTGTAGTTTTATAACTGGAAATTGTGCTCGTGGGACCTGCTTTTTTTCTTTATTTCTTTGATTGCCTTTGCAGTCTTTTCATTCTATGCACAAGACATGAATAAAAATAACACCATTGCTTTATTGTGGAGTACCGTTAATGATTCATATTCAAAGATGAGGATTAAAACACGGTGACGTTTGAAATAGCAAGTAAATCAATTTGCATTTCTTCATAAGTTATTTCCCTTTACTTAATTTGTCTGGCTTTTTTTCTTTTTTTACATATTCAGCATTTTAAATACAGAATTGTCTCATTAACTTGTAAATCTTCCATTTGTACTTGCAGATACACAACATTACTTACCAAATAGAATGTCTTCTGAGTTCACATTTATTTCATTGTGTTTTAATGGTACCCAATGATGCTTAAGAAATATAATTAATAGAAATACATATATAATTTGTTTTAGCACCACAAGCATCAATCAACATGCCTGTGTTACTGAATGAACACGGTTTTTGCTAGATTGTGGGATTTGTATTAGTTTTTACAGCAAAAAATATTGAGTGCTTACTGTATATAACATGTACACATTTTGTATCTCAATAGCAGATTGTTAAGATTATAAACACTGCTTGCCAATGAGTCAAACAACAGTTATATCACTGGCAATGTTTTCTGATGTCAGAATAAGTACATGATGAATACAACACAAACTATCAAGGATAAGTTCAATTATGCAATGCTGTAATACACAAGCAAATGCCACAGCATTTTTTGTAATTAATATTATTTGTTTTTATTGTTCAGTTTCTCAATAGGAGTGGCTATATAAAATAACACATGATTTAGTAGCACATTGGCAAGGGAATGGCATGTTTATTGAATTGCCTTTTTGGAGTGGATCACACAGAGAAAAAAAAATCCATCCAATTCCAAAGCTCTCACAACTTGTGTCACTCAGTTTAACTGTTGCTTTCTTTGTTGTATTGTCTTGTATGTCCTCCACCAGTGTAAAAGTGTAATTTAAAATGCATTATTTATTTGTTTTAATGGGGGAAACTCCATGAATCCCTGCTTATTTATTTTGTAAAAATGAGTGCCCAGTTAGCCAACTTTTAAAAAGGCCAGAGATGTTAGTTGGCATTATTATTATTGAACATACATGGGCTGATATAAGGATAGTGCAAACAATTGCGGCTGCAAAATCCAAATTGCCAAGCGGTCAGGAAAATATTTTGCAATGTGGCCTATGTAAGCTTAAGAGCAATGCAAATTACTCAACACGCACAAATTATGTGCTGCAATCATGATACTGAGGGTCGTAATGAGCGCCGCCTGTGCATCGGGCTGTTTAGCGGCTGCACTTACAGCCCAGAGGTGAGGTGAGTTAGGAGTGCAGAGTGAAGCAGGCGCTGTATGAGATTTGTGGAGCAAACATCAGTTATGCTACCAAAGAGGCCATATGGTCCTCTATTGTGGAGAAAGTCAATGCTGTCAGTATTATCAGGAGGACAGTCAACCAGGTGATGAAAAGGTGAAATTCAGCTATTAGGTCTAGGATGACCTGCAGGGTGAGACGATACCGCCTTCCCACCGCATCCTTCGGCATCCCAAATAAAGTGACCCCGGGTTTGAATATGCAGGGTCTTCTCTGTCTTGCCCTTCGCTTCTGAAGGTTTTCCTGCCTCTCCTCAACAAGAGCCAAGTGTCGCTGGATCAGGAAGTGTACCACAGCAGCCATCCTGAGGTCAATGACAGGTCTATGACGGTGTGTGGTTTTATACAGCTCTTAATTACTCGCTTCTACAATGGTTTGCAACTTGTAAGAGGAGGACACAGTTTGCGCGTGCAAAACGTCGATTTTGGCCGCAATATGGGTATTTTGTAGCCGCAAATCGCTTTGCACGTATCCTTACATCAGCCCCAAAGAATGCTCTATCAGACTCCAAACTACCTCATTATAATGTGGGAGCACAGTGTAAATGGTTAAGTCGAACTATTTAAAAAAAAAAAAAAAAAAAAAAAAGTTCCAAAATAACTACTGCATTAATGATCCCCATTTATCAGTGGACAAATCCTTCAATTCAATTTACTAACAGTTTCTAACCATTTTAGTAAAATTAACATTGAGGCGGGGGCTGTGTTTTTAGTTTTTATAAAGAATTAAATTAGAAGTGTAATGTATGTGAATGTATTTGTCATAAAGAGTTCAGTAACCTTTCACATCATCAAAGGACCTATGAAATTTAGCAACAAAATGCACTTTGCAGTGTCCATTAGAAATCTCAGCCGGCCTCATTAGCTGTACTCAAAGCAAATTATGCTGCGCAATTAGAACAAACATTAACACAACATGATATCATTTTTTTAATGATGGAAAGGCATTAGGTTTTGTAATAAATCTTTGCATGTGGGCACTTTTTACAGTTTAAATACTCTGTTTTGGGTAAATAAACTTACCATTTCACTTATCAAATGGTTCTGTATGAAGGGGCAATGGTAGCACAAGGGCAGACACAATGATAGCAGTTGTACAGTCCGGACCAAAACACACTGGTCAAAAAGTTTAAGACTAATTTGGGAGCATTTAATGGTTTTCCATCCAGCATTTTTTTTCTGCATACATGCTAGCATACTTTTTCTACACAGTGTCATCTTTTCAACTTACCTATAATGTGTACTGTACCTGCAATCAATTTCAGCCTATGGTCTTTGTCTAATAGCCCATTATAACAAAGTCCTTTAAGCTGAATTACAGGTGTACAAAAGAACTGTACAGTATATCTTTGGAATAATTGGACTATGACATCATTCTAGCTGTGTTTTTTATGGAAGTGCCTCAAGGAAGAAAAATGAACTGTGACATCAGCTATGGATGAGCAACTACGTTCTGACTGCAAATTAAATCAAGCAAGTCATCCATTGGACCCTATGGAGCCAACAGCACCTTGGCACCAAACTGTGCCAATGCCAGAGAGGACAGTATATGGCTACTGATAAATACAGAGGCTACTCATTGAAAGAAAAGAGAGGCATTGAAAAGCGAATTAATTTATTGTTTGATTCACTGCCTCTAATGCAAGTTTCACAATCTTTTTTTTTTTAAGTGCTTTCATAGTCTATACTACTTGTGTAAAGTGCTTAATCAAATATTTAAGAGTCTCTCAGTGACATCATGTGATTTTAATGATATCAATTATTTAACACACACTGTCATTCCCATGATATCATTTCCAGGACTGTGTTCTAACAGTAGGGCTTTATCCCGAAAAAAAGGTGTTGATGATGAATTTAATACATGGGCGTATCCCAGAAAGGCCTATGAGTCATTGCTACCCAGACAGCTACACAGTCAGAGAAGAAGTTTTATTTTTATGGTATCATGCAGTGGTTTAAAGATTCAATAACACAGTTCCTGAGTTCTGAAAATGACAGATAATTAGTTTCTTTAGGTGACTCAAACTTGAGGCAATATATATATACTGTATACACGTATCGTATGATATACAACAAACATATACCAGCCATTGCAATGTTTCTGACCTATTTGTTTTTCTTAATTCAAGCGTACTTGAGAAATTGTTTTTTCAGGTTGAAAGTTGAAATTTCCAAAGTGATCTCCATCAGACACATATAAATAATACATTACAGTATGTTCAAACTACAAAATGACATCACATTTTATGTTGAGGCTGATATAATCAGAACTTAGTTGGCATGTGGTATTGGAATATGGGGAATAAACAGACCAAAATGCATAAACCGCATGTAAAACCACATACTTCCTCATAGAGTGTAAATCAAGTGTAAGGGATTCAAGTTGTACTGCACTGAAGTACAGAATGGTAAAAGCACAGTGTAATACTGTGAAAACAGTAAATCACAGACAGCCATTGTAAAGCATTGTGAAAAACCATTGATGACTTTGATGGAGAACATTATATGCATAGTATAAGAACGAGGAAAGCAACAGAAACTGGGACATTGCTGTGCAAGTCTGCTAAACTTCTGTGAGAGATGTTTTAGTACGAACACAAGACAAATATACTGTAGTAAGATTCCTAGGTGAAAGCCCAATTAATCAACAGGTTGGCATTTCCTGTAAAAGAAAATCTGACAGCCATCTTAGTTTAAGGCTACGCAGACTTCTGTTAATGGACAGTTGTAATGTGATGCACTTAAAATCAAGGGCAGATTAACTAAACTTTTTTCTCCAGTGCAAAGATTATCATTATAAATACACAACACAGGGTTTTAATTGAACAGCTCTTTCTTACTAGTTTAGGGTACAGATTTTGCAGTGGATCAAAAGCCAATAATCTTTCTCTGGTTTCTCGTATTTTAAAGTGTTTTATTTATTCAGTAAGCAGGTCTAAGCGTGATTGCTCTCGTTTCCTTAGGGTGTTAATCTAAGTGATCTTGGAACAAGATTTAAAAGGTTCTGGAAATTCTGCACGAGCAGGGCTGAGACTTGGCAGTAACTCTGACCCTTTTGACTGCTGGAGTTGCTGAGATGTCAAAGATTAAATACTGTGATGAATCTGGAGGCTTTCAGCACAGTTTCTGATGCTTTCTTAAGCTTCTCAGAACAACACAGTACCATATTTAAACACTCGTTCCAACTGAATGATGTAATTTGAAGGCAATATTTTAAAGTTACTGGTGGCAATAAAACTAAAAAAGATATTCCATTTGAACAAAAAATATATTTTAAGTGTTTCAATGGGGTGGAAATCTGCTAGTTACTCGACTTCCCACTCAGGATACGTAATTATCACCACACTCAATTAACTTGAAGACCATGGCTCCTGCATTGGGTATTCTTAAATAGTGGTGCTGTACAGTGCACACAGTCTCTACAGTGTAGCTACAGTGAAAACCCTGCTGCCCCATCTGCCCTATTGATATTCTTGTGCTTGCTGCTTGTAAACTGTGCACCAAGTAGAAATCAGACAGGAATCTATAAATAATGAGGATTGCAATGGAGCTGCTTTATTACACCTCTTTATGCAAGGACTTGGAATTCTTAGAAAGCAATAGAAGGCAGCGGTATGGAATGGAGGCTCTAAGACAATGACAGGAATCACAAACGCACATGGTGCTGCTGTAGTATTAAATGTAGCACGATAGTTGAAGCTCCCTGTGTACATTTCTAGCTGCCTATAAAGGGGCATTGCTAGTATGGGCTAGTCTTGGGGCTGGCCTGAGAACAGAAATAGGGGTTTCCACCTTGGACAAGAATCAATCTCCCCCAAAGGAGTGTGAACCCTGCTAGTCTGAAATGATTAGCCTGTAGAGCATTAGCAAGGGCACACACAGATCCCAACCTGGTTACCTATTCTTCATGGGAACACCTAGAACACACCTAAACATTATTATAAATTATCACTGTATAAACCTTGCACAAAAAAAAGTATTTTGTTAAATCCAGATTTCCCACAGAGGAATGTGGTCCGAGCACTGTCGGAGGAAAGGTTGTGGGGTGCTGATTGAGGAGGTGAGTGAGTAAAACCTGACAAATGGATTCTAATTAAGCCAACTTCTATAAGTTGTACTTGGGGAGCTGTCCTGATTGAATGTGAGGCCACCCCATGCAGCTGGCAGATTTGAGGGATTTTCTGTCCGGCTGGCTGGGTTCATAGTCAGAGCTGGGAGTTTCCAGGTGAAAACTAAAAACTAAAATAGGATTTTTTGTTAAAATGAAGTATATATTTTCTATTACTCAAATGAAGTGTTGATGATGTCTAGCCCTTGGTGTTTACATACGGTGTGTAAAAAAAAAAGCTAATAATACATATATAATACATTTCCTTCTGTACACAGTGATGATTAAACTTACTGTGTGCGAAACCAGAATCCTTTTCTTTACACTAGCTGAGTGGGCACGCTTTATACCTTTTTACAGTATTTCAGTCAGCCCTCACCCCCCACCCGCCCGTCCTTGACAGATATAGCACCTCCCTGGACACCTTTGATGATGCCAGTAACCATTTGCAAACAAGACCAAAAGCAGTTATTCTTTTATTTGAAGAGTTGTGAGTCTGTGGGGTTCAAACACTGCCTATGCTCTTTCTAGGCCCTTGTTTTTGTGTTGTCTGTTGACAGGCAGATTTCCCCAAGGCAGCTTCCACCTGTGCTCCTCTGGTCTTCAGCTCAGACGGCACTTTCTTCTCTCCCATGGCTTCGTCCCCAGTGGCTCCGCCAGCTCTCTCTGATCTTTAGCATCTATCTCTTGTTTTTTTCTTGCCAGCTGCAAGGACTCTCTCCCGCTCTAGTTTTTTCTTGCAGTGCTATTTCCCTTCAATGCAGAGCCCCAAAGGGACCCTTGTTTTGGTTTCAAGGCTGTCTTTCATTTCTTTTATTTTATTTTGCTGCCTACAATACTGCTTGTAACTGTCTTGATCTCAGACATACCTTAGGATGCTATCCGGACGCATATTATTAATTTTGCTTGTAGAAAGCTACAGTATTTATTTAACTGTCTGTTACTATCTACATTTTACCCAGTGGTTAATGTTATTCAGTGGCACGATTTGCTACAATATGTGGTATAGAATGGGAAAACATTTGAAGCTCCTATAATGTGCATCTGGATATGAACAGCATTTAACAGAAGTGTATATAGAAGGGGTCGGAATCATTGTAGATATATTTCTGTACCATATGCAAACCCCTGGAAACCTATCTGGTTGTCAAAGAAAATATTCTAACCAGCCCTCTATCACAGGTATTCACACTATAGTACACTACAGTATGTTATATATACCGTATATATTTAAAGGTAAATGAGTTGCCATGCAATTCTTTTTAGAGGTTTCTTAATTGACAGTTTTGCAGTAATAATCCTATTATGTTTGAAGAAATCTCATTTACAAACACTCTCTGGTCCCAGTTAGTTATGACAGAGGTTCGGCTGTATGTTTTCCACATGGGAGCGGTGTCTCTTGTATGGAGACCCCTGGTATGCAGTCAGTGCTGTCTGGCTAGGTGATGCAAAGGCCTGAGAATGCAGAGAAACAAAGAAGGGCTGCTGATGGAATCTTAGAGCACAGCCAGGGCTGCATTGCTGATGGAATCTTAGAGAACAGCCAGGGCTGCATTTCTGTGTCCTGTCCAGTAGATGGAATATCTGAGAGATCTAATCTAGAGCACAGCTCCTGCAGGACCTCGAACATATGAAAATAAACACTGCTGAAATAAGTCATTTGATACAGATTATTTAGGCTTTATTGGACAGTTTCAGGCACTGCTTTTTGGGATGTACTGTATATCTTATTTTTGTATTTTTATTGTCTGCTCAGTAAAATAAAAAAAAAAAAACAATATGCTAAAAGTATTGTGATACATTTTATTGAAATTCATTAGGTTTATAACACTAATGAATAAGGCAGAATAGCTTTTAAAATGTTCCCTCAAGTATGTATGAATTTTCTATGCCTATACTTGTGTTATATGTTTTTTGGTAAGACATTTGCATTAAATGTCTCTATCTAAACTGTAATTAGTGTAAATGCATGTGTGGTAACATAGTAATCACATTGTAAGACACTACCTCATGTGTAAATGCAGTGTAGTTAGAAAAGACGTAAGCCAGTGAAAACATTGGTCATGTTATAGTGGTTACATTGCAACTACACAACAATATGTGTAATTACTGTGTTATTGCAATGCAATGAAAGACACTTAGGGGCCAATGTAAGGATACGTACAAACTGATTTGCGGCTGCAAAACACCCATATTGCTGCCAAAAAAGATGTTTAGCTGGTGTAAAGTGGGACTTTAGCGGTCACTAAAAATGTGGCTTATGTAAAGAATGGTTTTCACTTTGCATTCTGCACCCACTATCAAATTAGCACTTTGCCATTATTATTCCATATAAATGTTATTGAAATGTATTCAAATGAAGAAAAGAGCATGGAATATGACGGACGCAAACATTATAATGAGATGTAAGGATTTTGCCTTGCACTTGGGCAATTGCTGACCCTCCAAAAACGTTTCACCTCCTCTGACAAGGTGCAAACCATTGTAGAAGCGAGTAATTAAGAGCTGTATAAAACCACACACCTTCAGAGATCTGTCATTGGCCTCACTTCCTGATGCGGCTACAATTGGCTCTTGTTGAGGACAGGCAGGAAAACCTTTGGAGGAGAAGGGCAAGACGGAGAAGACCCAAGGGTCACTTTGTTTGGGATGGATTGTCCTCTCCGCTTGCCTCTCCAGTGGTATCATCTGTGATATGGATGGTGGCCCACCTCCTGTTCCTGTTGCATGCCTGTGCTACGTGGTGAGTTCTGATTTTTTGTTCGTCACCGCAGGTCCTGACACCTTTTTATCACCTGGTTGACTGTCCCCTGGTAACACTGACAGCATTGACTTTCTCCACTATAGAGGACTCTTTGGTAGCATAACATGTTAGCTGAGGCTTTTCCAAATAATTTCATGCTGAGTGACCTCAGCCGTAAAGACTCTCAACTCCTCCTCAGAAAACTTTTCTTTTCTTTTCTGTGCGCCAAGAAGACTTTGCTGCCCTTTCTCTGACATATTTTTTTGTTTGGTTTGATTTTCGTGCTCCACAAATCTCATACAGCACCTACTGCTCTCTGTACTCCTAACTCACCTCACCTCTGGGCTGTAGGTGTGGACGCTAAATAGCCCGATGCACAGGTGGCGCTCATTGCGACCCTCATTACCATGAGTAATTTGTTGAGTAATTTGCATTGCTCTTAAGCTTACAGGCCACAGAGCAAAATAATTGACTGGCCGCTTGGCAATTTGGATTTGCAGCCGCAATTGTTTGCACTGTGCCTATCCTTACATCAGCCCCTCTATCCTTATATCAGCCCCTTAATGTAAAGTGCTACCCATTTTTTAGTCAATGCAACAATCGTTTGTGCAAATATATATTTCAGTAAATAAATAATTGGTTGTGCTGTTTAATTTATAAACTATACCTATTACTATATCATCAATACAAAAGACATTGTCCTACTGCTTTTAATAAACACGTTTATCTCCTAGCTCTTGTCTCTTGAGTGTTCCATTACCAATAAAGTACTGAATTTTAACTTTATAAACGCGTTCTTAAAACACAGAAACCAAAAGCAATTCTTACAAATAATCTGCGCTCACAGGGCACTTAAACTAATTTAAAGAAGTTAATAAAAAAATACTCCTTCATAATACAAACTCCAGACTTGATATATAATTGGTTCCTTAAGGGACCGGCAAACAATAAAGAATACAAAACGTTTCCTATAATATGCATATTTAAATACCAAAAAGAAAAAAAAATGCACACTATGAACACAGTATGTACAGAATAGTGGTTTTTTTTAGGTGTTTCCAATGTACATGTGTGTGTTTTTACAACCCCCAGACTACACTGCTGCAATCTGATTACTTTGCACCAGATGTACAGTAGCTGCCTCATAAATCTAGTGGGGTTCATTTGTCCAGAGAGGCATAGAGGGAGGGAGGTTGGAAGACAATCATCGCCAGCCTTGCTGTACAGTATATTGTTTTCAGTGTACTGTAAGCAGCTCCCAGGCAGAATAAGTATATCATATGCATGCATTTTCTCTCTGATTAACCCTCTGCACACCCTTTTCAACTCAAAGTGACAGCCTAATAAGGAAGCTGAAAGAGAAGGTCAGGCACGCTCTGCGCATCCCGACCCCTGTGGCATGGAGGATAAATAGTCTGAGATCCACGATTACTAAATGATATCTTCACTTAGTCATTTATCAATCACCTCGCTGCATGAGTGAGTGAGCCGTCCTCCCCTGGGCTCCTGCAGAGGGAGGGAGGGCTGGTGCATCAACTTGAAATGTTTAACTTTCAAACCAGCTTGGTGGGGTTAAGTGTGCTGGGGTGCTGTGGGGGTCCCGTCTCGCTAAGCAATCCATTAGCTAATGGATGTCTAAAACCCTGTCACTTTCGACTCTGCGATTGCGGATGCTGCTAGATACACCTGCTGTGCCCATGTGGTACATCTGACAAACAAGGGCAGAAGATGAGCAAAAACAAACAGGAGGAGGTTTCAATCATTTCATGCAATCGTATTAATAACACACAAGGTCCATCCAGATCACCTGTGTGGTCATGATGATCAACAGTTACCTTCTGCATTTCTGTATCAAAGTTTTTGAAAGGCTTAATGCTTTTTTTTTATAATCTTCTATTAAACCTCAAAATGAAAGCCTTCGATAAAAATGTCCCTTTTCATTAACGCTGGAACAGATCGTATTAAAGCTTGCTTTTTCTTTTTGGAATGTGATTATGTTTGGTGTCATATTTTGCATCTTGCTTTGTTGTGTTGATGACAGAGTGTAATGGGGCATATTTACTTACAGAACGTACTTAAATGCACATTTAGGGAAGGAAAGTACAGGCTATTATAGGTTAAATTCTGTCTAAAGGAGCTTTAGGAAATAGGGTGGCTGTACGTGTTTACATTTTCTTTGCAATTGTGCAATAAAATGTGCTAAAAGTGTGCTTTGTTATTTATTGACAGTTAATATTGGTTATATTAATCACTTCAGGGCAGTGTGACTGAATTATCTGACATGATTGTAGTTTGGCTGAGTAACTAATTAATTTGGATAGATACATTTTGCAAACAATCACTACAATATATAAAATGCATTGTACATGCATACATTTGCATCAACATATTACAATACTTGCTTAATTTAATACTGGCCTGAAATTAATAGGGAAGGTCAATATTCTGGTGCGATTGTAGCAATCTCCGATAATGCAGACAGGCGCATCACACAGGGCGAGGCAATCCACACACAGGCAGAGGGCACTAAAGTATAGCGCCGATACCGCTGTACAAAAGAGCCATCTCCCTTGCAAGGAGCGTATATCGGGCTTATGTTTGTGATTATATCACCTACCAGCCCTGCTGCTGCCTTCCCCCGTGCACGCCACAATATAAATGAGTATTCAAATTAGATTTCACTAACATATTAAACTGTAACAACATAACCCTACCAGCCTTGCTACTATATCTGGAGAATAAAGACCGGAATGTTTTACAGGCTAATCACACCAGAGTGTCTTGATTTCAATATGCAAAAAAGATCATTTTTTGCTGATGATCGTATATGCAAATGACGAGTCAATTACATGCAAAATGCATTTCAATTAATAACTTGGAAACCATCATTAATATCTTTAGGAAACTCAGTAGGCATATTCATTATGCCATTAAGTATAATACATTAATAAATTACCCTTATTAAAAAAATGTTTTTAGGGGATCTTCTTTGTTTATTATAAAGTGTGATGTTTAATTACAAAAGCAATGCAATGTTTTCTGTGACCTAACTGTTAATTTTATTGTGTTATCGATGTTAATTCCACTGCCTGTGATAGAGGAGGGACATTGTTACTGGATACAGTCAGGCAAGGGGAAGGCATGTGTTTGCACTTCCATACAAAGCTCAGTCAATCCACCCTCACCAGTCAGTGCTGGCTCTCCAACTGTGTTCAATTGTATTCCTTCTTGAAAATACATTACAGTACCATATATATATATATATATATATATATATATATATATATATATATATATATATATATATATATATATATATATATATCCTAGGTATCCATTAGAAAAGCAAAGTGTTTGTTCTAACTTGCGTCACTGGCTCAGCAGCAGATGCTAGATTTTGTAGCTGGTGGACTCTGTAAACAATGCCACACACACACACACACACACACACACACACATATGCAAACAAAATAAATAGATATTTACATACAAAAATAAATACATAAAAATAATACTAACATGACATCAGGATCACAGACAGGAAGTAACTTTAATTAAATATTGTGAAAGTTGAAAAGTTATTTTACAGCTCAAAGTTCTTCAAAAATGATAACAATCTATACAGTAGTTTGTATTTTTCTAACAATAGAACTGTTCAGTGTGTGTCTAAGAAAGATTCAGAAAGAAGATATGAGGATAACCAGCTTTTTTTTCTGTTTAGTTTTTTTTCCCTTTTTTTTAAACATAACATTTGATCTGCTGCCAATTATAATGATAAAGGTGAGACTTCACATACAATAAAGCAATTACAAGGTAACCTGATTTTATTTTCTAGTTTTGTTAAAAAAGTCTATGTATACTATATGCAAGAGCCCATTTACAAAGGACTGTATAGGCACCTCCCCCCCCCCCCCCCCCAAAAAAAAAGGTTTATAAATGATAATTTAGATTTAAAATAAGAAAGAGCCATATTCTGCTTTAGGGCACACACACATAGTATTGGTTAAATCACAGTCCCCAGATGAACGTAATTGAGTGTAAGGTGTTTAGTGAGTTGGACCTGGGCACTGCTCCAATTGGGATGATTCCCAAGGAGGAGGCTTTTGTGGTTTACTCAGTTGTCCTTCACTGAACCAAAAGTGGTGAAAAACAATTAACTGTGATCGCAAACATCCTCAGCACTTTCACTTGGGAAAGAGAAGAGAGGTCACCGTGAGCATGCTAACAAAATCACCAGTATCCCAAAAAAACATTTGAAGTCTAAATGTTTGGGGTACATTTAGAAACATTAAATGCACAGTAATCACTAGTTTAGTTACACAGTAACTACCATGTAACTACACGATAATCACATGTGTAATTACAAAAGTAAAAACATTCTAAAAGGGTGTAACTATTCCAATTCCCCCCCCCCCCCCCCCCACACACACACACACACCCTCCCCCTCCCCCTCCCATTCCTCTCGCCTTGATACCCCAAGTGGAGAATCACAGAACTAGAATCAAAACTGGGAGTATGCACAGTTGCAGCACTGTTGTGCATCAGCTCGAATCTTCATTCGAAAAAAAAAAAAAAAAACAGGTATTCTCAAGGTAACAGAACAGTTCATTTTGTGCTTTTTAAACAATTTTTAGTTTTTTTTTTAACAATATGCTGTGATGACAGACAGTTTTGGTGCAGATTACAATGTGCAGGTGATCTAATGAGTATGATTTGCATTGTTAAGGCATCCAATCTGCTGGTTCAGAATTCAGTGAAAGAGAAAAAAAGAGGAAATATACAAGCAGGCATTAAGAAAGAAAGTATTTTCATATATTTGTTCCACAATTGTCTTCCCATTTTCAATGCACATAATGCAACTGTCACCCCAACAGGAAGAGATCTCATGCATATTATTCATTTAAAACAGCATCAATTTCTTTAAGCCTCAAAAGCAAAACGAAAGATAGATATATATATATATATTTTTTAAAAACTCTACATAACTAAATACTATTGGAATAAGTTGCTACTTTTTGCCATACATTAAAAAAAAACATTTTCCATTAACTTACAAATAATACAAAAATAGACAATGGCTTTTTTGATGGAAATAATAAAAAAATGGAAGCATGGTTTTAAACAATACTAGAAAACTAAATACAAATGAAACATATTCAAATCACATTTAAAACAGAAAGATCAACTGTGGATGACAAAACGAGTCGGGCACTTTTTCACATAGCAAACGTACACAATAAAATAAAACTAGGGGGAAAAGCAATGTACAAACTCCAAAGATAAATACATTATTTATATGGATATTTTACACACTTTTTTCCAAACCAATTTCTATTTCTTTTACTTTAATATTTGCAGGTGTAAGCTAAAGGTAGTAAGCTCTTTCTGCAGACATATGCAATAGAAACATGTGTGATACTGTACTGAAAAGCTGCCTTAAGACATTTCAATGTATAAATACATTACAAACAATGACTTTGGCAAAAAAAAAACAAATCATATGCATTGTCCTATATTGGTTGGATCTTGACAAATACCTTTTTAAGAGCATTTCAATGCAGTGCTGGCAAAAAATTCCAAAGTCGATCTTAGGCCTCTGTCCATTCAGAAGTGCTGTGATCGTCCCTTTTTTTTAAAAAGAAAAATGCATCGATAAACTCTTGCAGATTTTCCGTTTTGTGTTTTCATTCATCCTTTAATATAAATTGTAGAAACTGCTCTAAAGTAGGGGCCAACCCAAGCTGTCAGCCACTGAGACAGAAAAGTAAGCAACCGCTACTCAAAACAATTGAATTTTCCGTTAAAAAATATAAAATGGTACCTTTCTATTATTGGAGGAAAAAACAAATGTTGCAACCACCAGCTCAATGCATGACTGATATTCTTGCATTGCATAGCAGCAAATGTTTTCTCAAAGGAAAATATTCTTTAAAATGAGTTTTCCATTTATGCTAGATTCTGTCTTAAAACTACTGGAGAGCTATCAGTAGACACAAATATATCCCTTTTAAGGTGATATTTTCAAACAGGTTAATGCAAATGGCAAACATGGTATTTATTTAACAGCGTTTACCAGTCACCTCTGGCTGGGAAAATTGTTACAGCTGACCCTTACTTTTCAATAAATAAAATTGATTTCGAGGCCCTAAGTTTTCTACCCTATGCTAATTCTTTCGCTACCCTTTCCTTCTATCGTAACTAATCAGTTGCCTTCTTCACACACGCAGTTTTGTAAACATTATAAATAAAAACACAAAACTCTGATATAGTGTCCCTTGTGTATATTACAATTTATAAAAGGCATATGATTGTTCGCTGAAATGAAAAACAAATTGGAAAAGCAGATATTTTCCACAACAAAAGAATAAATATTTCTTACAATATTCAAACAACACTTTGCCTGTTCCGTGCCTCAGCGGTGTTCACAAGTTTTAGCGATTTAAAAGCTGCTGTAATATTTTTTTTTCATTTTTTTTTTTTTTATGTGATTCCTTTTTAAAAAGGCCTGAGTTATAAGTTCTGCTCCTTGCTGGGACCTGTGGTCAACCTCCTTCTGGAGATAAAAAAAAGTAATCGTCTTCAAAGTTGTTTTCTATCCCCTTCGTTGCTTCATCTTCTACATTGGAGGAACAATCATTCCAGGTATAGCTGTTTAAAAGAGAAACAAGGAGACAATAGCGTTATTATAGTGGTAATCCATATGAAAGTGAGTTTAACTGAAGAAACAGGATAATGTACAGTTTTTAGTTGTCGTTTCTTTATTGGCTTGATTAAACCACATTTCAAGAAAACCAACTGCAAGCTTACACATTTACATATGCATACATGTGTGTACTTTAAACACTTTAGAGTATACCCTGATAAAAATCTACCCCAGTAAATTTGCACAGTATTTTTGCACTTTTCCCATGCTTTTCCCATAGTTTTCCATGGGCTTTACAATGCTTACCTATGCTTCACCATGCTTTCATTATGCTATGCTTTACTATAGCACACTTTTATAAGTTCACACTTATAGTTATGTTAAAATAAAATACCACATGAAGTCCATCTGTAGAGCTATAACATACTGTATATGGGAAAATACAGTAAACCCACAAAATAATAACCTCAGTGCAATATGAGAGGAACACCAGCTACTTTACTGGACTCCATGTGCATTTCGCTGTTGTTGTTTCAAATCTTTGAGCTATGAACCTCCTCCTTCTCTTTCATCTGTTTCTTTTGTGGCAAACAGCACAACATCTTTTAAAACTACACTTGCTGTTGCAAGCCAGATAAAGTGCTGCCAACCAGAAAACAGGTCTTCTCCTCCCTGTGTATCTGCAGGCATCATGTTTGATTATGCAAGCGAAAGCTACACCTCTGGCACTGGAGTCAACTTCTGCTATAAGAGATTCCAACTGAATACCAGTCTAGCTGTGGTTATTTCAATGGAATATATAGGACCCCCAGCTGTGCCTTCATTTAAAGTGTTAGCCATTGCGATACAGTGAGGAATTTTGTGAACGACAAGTAATAGAGTTTGTGAAGGCAACTGCCCTCCTGTATGTGTCGTATTCATAATTAAAATAGCTGAACATTTTAACCAGAAGGGTTAGGCTAATATGCACACATTTCAGGAGATTTTATTTAGGTTTTACCTGTATAAAATATTTATATGTATGGGGAGACTATATGTCGCTAACTTATTTATTTCAGACCTAAGGAAAACAAAAATAATTGAATGATGAAGTGGGAGTCCCTTTCAGCTTACAGTGTATATATCACATATATACAAATGATGCTAAACATATGGTTAGCAGTCCTACACCAGGCACACATTATATCAACAATTCATTTATTTTAATGTAATTGCTAGTAACACAGGGCTCGATGAGTATCCTTCCTGTCTATGATGTAATTGACAAGTATTTCCATTCAGCCTTGTTCTCATGCAGATCGTATTACTAACATTTGTCTGGAAGACACAATCAGTGATTCACTGTACTTCTTATTGCATACATTGGCAGCCTTTTTACTGGATTTCCAAGCTCGGATACAGAATTTTTTAATAGATACAGGATACAGGATTTTCTAGGCATATGTTGGACTGTGAACTTCAGTTGCCTCTTGGGTTTTAGGGTTTTCTAACATGAGACCTGCATAACATGTTAATTAAGGACAATGTTCTGTGGAGCAAAGTCTTCCAGTTACAAAACAACAGTCTTAAACAAGAACTATGACAATGACAGTTTATATGTGTCAATTACAAATCAGCAAGCACTAAACCTATGGGGACTAATTTTCCATTGTGCTGTAATGACAAGGCATGACCTAATATAATTCATTAAAGTATTGATGGTAAAAACAACTTAAATTACAGCTGTTTCATAGCATCCTTGTAATCTTAAATTCCCCACTGTGTTTTCATACTGCATGTCCAAGCACTGCAGCATATAAGCTAAATGAGGGACCATTTTCAACACAACTTAATAGTGGAATATGGAAAAGCCAAGCCATAGTTCCATTTCCATTCTATTGACAGAGGCCAGCATTTGTTTACTGAAGTAGAATGCCGCCAGTTTGACCAAAAACAGGATTTTCAACACCTGTTAACAACTAAATACTCCATGAAGCCGTCCAGTTAATTACAAACTGTTCTCCAAGTAGCGACAAGACACAAGAGATTTCATAAAACTTATTGGACTCTGATTGATTTTTTTCCTTCCCTTGCCATTTTTAGAAGAGCATTGTCTTAGTGGAATTAAAAGTTCCCTGCAGGTATCAGATTGATATGCTGCATGATTCCAAAACAAACCCAGTCCTTCCTCCTCTACAACACTGACAGCCTTGAATTTCCCCCATTATTTTTCACATTTCCTGCAATAGTAAAGTCTATAGTGACAGGCTCTTATCACTGTGAATGGGGATTCTCTGCATGTACTTCAAATGTGTTGCTACTGCACAGGAACACAGAAATATCACGATAAAGGAGAAAGGAAGGGAAATAACATACTTCAGGAGAAGGCCAGGCCCTGAAGTGAGCCTGCAGTGGAGTACTTGCTAGAGTCCACAAAAGACTGATCTGACAGGGGGAGAGAGAGAAGAGAGAAGAGGAGAAAAGAGAAGAAAGAACATGGTGTTATTTACCTACAGCAGGGTGGGTTAGGAACTGCACATGATGGGCTTGCTTCAATAAAACATAAGAATCTTTTGGTCTATTTTGGGGAGTCAGTTTCTCTTGAGCATATTTGTTTTATCATTAAAGGATTAAAGGATGCATAACAATAGGAAAAACAACATTGTAAAATGTTTTACACACCGTCTATGACCTTTACCTTCTTACAGTTTACTGAATATGGCCCAGTATCTTTAAGTGAGCTATATATTGGAAGGTATGGCATTTGGATCTATAGTATCTGCCCCTACTTGAAAAACAACTGTAGCTTAACTGCAATGAAACTGCATTACACTGAGTCAAAGCGTTGCAGTTTGTAGACAGTTTAACTGCGGGTTTTTATTTGATATAATTGCAGTTACCATGTGGTTCTGTAATACAATGCAATATAAAAGTACCTTTTATTACAGTTATATAGTAGCGCCCTGATAGTGTTCTAAATATATAGTCCTCAGTGTAGTGCCTAAGCAGTAGTTGTTTTTCAGTTTGGGTAACAGGGTGGTACAGCAGGTGAGGTTCTCTGCTCCTCGGTGTCGTGTCTCACCTTGCAGGCTGTTGCCGTTGGCACTGCTGCACGTGGGTGGCGGCGAGGTCTGCGGTCTCACCACTGGGGCGAAGGCGCTCTTCTGTTTCACGGCAGACACCATGTTGGCGGGTGAGAATGAGAAGATCCCGGAGGAGCTACTGCAGTTGGAGGGCAGGCTGGTTGAGGAGGCCATGGTAGGACTGGATGGCACAACTTTAGAGAAGACGAAAAAACAACCCACAACTTTAAAGCAGAGAGCCGGCTGGAATATGTCTCGTCACCTGGAGGAGAGTGTTTCTCTTCAGTAACGAATATACTGGTTGTGTCGTGTTAGTCTACTTTTCAGTTTCCAGGTTTTTTTTATTTATGTATGTATTTATTTTCTTGATCAGGTGACAAATGTCTTACTGCTGTACAGTAGAAGTTGTAAAGCTGTAAATATGAATAAGAGGGTACGGTATTTATAATCAAATATTGCTTAGTGTTAACCCAAAGATTGCTTTTCTCAGGGCTGAGGGCATTGCTTTATTGCTACTTCTTCAAGACAGCTAATATTCATGCCCTGCAGTGATATACGATGCACTATACGCCACGAGAAATCAACATTCATTGGACTCCCCCACCACTTTTAATACTCTCAGAGCATTTTCTCCTTGAATGATTTTACAATTACTGTGGCAATATATCAAGTGCCCTCTGATTTTGTCTCCTTTCTTTATTGTTGTTATTATTCTACGTTTAGATTTGCTAGCACTCTATTTTAGCACAAGATGTGTAATAATGTCATAATCCATTTATGAAGGCCTAACTAATCAATTAATGAAAATTGGAACTATAAAGCTTGGCCAGTTTGATTGAAAGTGTCTGTGTGGAGTCAGTCAGCCTCTTAAAGTACTTGTTAACATTGTGGAATCAAAGTGCTGAAATTGAATTGCTACTCCTGCAATTAGTTTATTGATTTAATTAAGAGTCTTTAATTTAGAGGCTGGGATTGAAACAGCGTGTGATGTGAGTGGTCAGGCATTACTGACGGGTATTAGAACAATGCTTTTAATTTGATACAGGGGATATGCAATGTTTTTGTTTTTTTAAAGAGAGGAGACCTCTTTCAGCTGGAAACCGAAAGGCTCACACAATAGGACAAATGCGCTATGCTTATACTTAAGCTGTGTCTCGCTTTTGTTCTCAAAGGAATACAAAAATGTTACAAAACTAGAAATAAAAACTAAGAATCTGAATTTAACACTTGTTTTTCCGTACATGTGCCATACAGGTTTAAATACACACAAGCATCTGAGGAAAAACACCATGTCCTGCAAATACAACACAGCATATTGACCTATAAAAGCTGCCACACTATACTTTTTGTATTTTATCTAGGTCCTCGATTGCAGTTTGCCCCTTGAGCAATCTTAGAAAGTGAAGAAAGGTAAAATGGCGGAACTCACTGGCATAGGGTGAGTTGGCAGCTGATCCATTGAGAAAGCTTGGCGATCCTCCCAGGTTTGACATACCAGTGTTGCCGTATCCATTCATACTTGTTGTCACTGAGTTATAGTTCGTCTGCTGAGGTGTGGGGCTTGGCACATACCCGTGAGGCGACACACTGCTCGTGTTCCGAGTGAAACCTGAGGAAGACATGTTACAGTTCAGCACACAATCAATGGAATGCATTTGTCTTTTTGTAATTATATGGTAACAACACAAGTAGTTGCAGTTTATTCATGTCTAATTATAGTTATGATAGTACTTTATATAACTGCAACGCTAGAGAGAACCATAAGCCAGTCCAGGGGTTGTAATGCAGCTGCTTCGATCAAAATGTCACTAATCTAACAGTCACAGGGCCCTGGTAAAAAGGACAGAGTGTTGCCCTTCCATCTTGGCAGCGGGAGTTCTTGAGTCTTGGAACAGAGAAATATAACAATGAAGAAGAGGATGAGGAGACAGACAGAAAGTCAATGACAAGAATCAGGCAAGAAACACACTCACTTATTGCTGACATCAATGTGATTTTTACTATAAGACCCATGGGGTGAATGCTGGAACTTCAGTTATTAATACATTTTCAGGAAGAACTGTGAGGTGGGGAGGCTGAATTTATGATATGCAATCATTCAGAGACTCCAGCCCAGACCGATACATTGGGTTATTTTAAAATTAAACACGTACAAAAAAAAAAAAAAGATTGCATAATATATACATATTACAAAATGATGCCAATATAACCAGTTTAAATGGCAGCAGAACTCAGTAGTGACCTTCTAGTGTGGTTACTCTCTGTGCCAAGATAACTTTTAATTCAGGGTTCAGTTACCCTGAAGGGGTAAAGGGGGTTGGGTTTCCATGAATGCTCTGCAACACTAACAAAACTCTTGGCTTGCATCTAAGTCTGCCAATGTTTATATATAGCATAAAAAGTGTCAATGTTATTACATGAAGATGCCTGGATGAAAAGAATGGTGTTATGATTGTGTGTTACAAATCGCTTATGCTGTCAACTACAAAAATTAGCACAGGGCCAATTTACCATATGGCATTCAAAGAAAAAAAACAAATCTGAAATCTATTAAAATAATCACTCTATTGCTCTATTGTTACTACTCTAAAAAAAGAGGCTGCTTTATTGCAATTTAAAGGGGACCAAACCCTGTGTTGTAAAAGTTTGAAATGCTTCAAACATACGGTGGGAAATAAATAATAGGTTTAGATAGAAAGCTACAGTTCTGCGTCAAAAGATAACAAAAGGAATGCCTGCTGGGATATTTCCTGCTTGTGCCTAAGAATACCATTTTGCTTACTATGTTATGCTTTTTATGACCAATAGAGCTGCCTTTATGCTAATCCGGGAGGTTAGGCGGTAGCCTGGACACTTTTGATAGATCATTGAAGATGTGATGTGCTGCTCGTTTCCCTTACCCTGGTTGGTAGACTCTGACACGTTGACGGCTAGCTGGCCGCTGAAGGAATTCACTCCCATCATTCCTGCGTGCACAGACGTGTTGCTGAGCGCTGGGAGCTGGTTGTGGTTCCGAGGGACATTGTAGAGGGCTTCTGCAATGTCTGCTGCCCGCTTCAGGATGATTTCCTGCGCCGAATAAAATACGAGCAAGTGTTGAGGGGTTTCTCCCAGGCATTAGACGTGCATTCCATGAAGCGGTTTTAGTTTTTAAAACAACAAAGAGGCAGTGTGAATTTGGCAGTTCAGCTTGCTGGTGGCATCTAAGCAGGGTCGTGCACACCTGGCTTGTTAGGACCTTTTTCTATAAGAGTATTTTTTTTTTTATTCAAATGACTATGAAGTACTTTAATATTGAAGCAGAAAGCAAGCTATACTATACCACATCTACTTCAAATGCCAAAATAATTTAGGACTTGCATTTCAGCCATTATTGGTCCAGAAAGAACATGTGTTCATTTCATATAATAATCCAGAATTTAAAACGTTTGATAAATTACAATTTAAAAAAAAAAAACCTTACCTGGTTGTTATGTGGCATGCCATACAGAGCTTCGACTAAATCTGCAGATCGTTTCAGTATAACCTCCTGTAGAAAGAAGAGCACATAATGAGTAAAGCCTCTGTCTCTGGAAGCATTGCTGATTCACACGATGGCTTTTAGAAATAAGGTTCTGTGTGTAACAAGCAGTCTTGTGTGATGCACTGCCGTTTCGGATTCTGACCCCTGTAGAAGAGATTAAAAAGGCTACAACTGCTTGTGCAAACAAACCGGACTACTTTGTATAGTGGTTAAGTCGCTCGCTTGGAGTCTTCATGCATAGCCTCTGCCTCCATACCCAGTTCTTGTTATTAGAAATGAATGACCATTCTGCCAGACCCAAGCAAAGGAAAATGCAGGAAGGAAATCCTTTTTCCAGACTCCTCAATTAGCTGTATATATTTTGTTGAAAAAAAGTTAAGCAGAGCTTTTAGACTAATTGAGGACAGTATAGTGTAAGTAAGTTCTGTCCTGTAGGCGGTAACTGTGTACTGTCAACCCTAGAACCCACTTACTATCTGTCGCATTTGGGTTTTATCCTGAAGAGTTAACAGTGTTCATAGATGAAGTGAATAATAAAAATAGTTGAAATTCATTTCAAGCAGCCTTTTAAGCTCACTTAAATTTATCAGAGAATGAACTAATACAACAGCACAACAAAACCTGTAAAGTTACTTCCCCAAAGTGCTTACAGCTATTCATACACTTACTACATATTAATTGTATTACAATGAAGAACTTCAGCAGTTATTTTCCATTTCAATGGGAAAATCAGGATATAATCACAACCATTTTGCTGTCATCATAATCTCTTCATAAATAACTCTTTTTTTTAAAACATATTTTCAAATGACAAGCTTTTAGATTCAGTATTAGCATTTTTCCAATCATAAGATCATTGCTATAGAATATAAAGCAGTTATCATACTTCAGACGGATTTGCATAAATGTATGCATTCCCAAAGTTCACAAATGTGTGCATCTGACCTCATACAAAATGTTTAGTTAGTTTATTAGCTGTGTCTTCTAACAGGCTATTAAATGGTTTCACAGAAGGTCATACACTGTATTAAAAGCATAAACAATTGCAACTTTGCATTTATATGTATTTAAAGCCCAAGCGAATACTCATTTCTATGTATTGGATTTCAATAATCGGCTTGGTCAAACTTTATAATGGCTATAACATCTTTTTCTGTTGCTGTGTCCAAGAAGTAACAAACCATATGAAAAACAATATACCACTGGTACAATATATGTATATATCACTGAAAAAGGAAAATGGATGTGTACCAAAAGGAACAAAATCCAAAAGAAAAACATAATGTAGTTACACAAAAATGTGAATATTTGATACAAAAATCTATTATATCAGGACGTTTCGGACTATCACATATGATTTTTTATTCATATAAGACAAGATTCTGGACAGAATAAATAAAACAATACATGTATACCTATACTATTATACAGTTTATCAGTAATCAGTAAACTTTTCAGAATCAGTCTCGTGTAAGCACAATTACTGTAGGTATATTTTCAGACTTGCGATTTAACTAGAGCATTTACTAGGCTACCACATACTGTGTTTACTTGATAAGGTGCATTGGTGAGGCGGCTGAAGGCTGTTCTGTCTTAGGATTCACATTCTGTTATGTTAATACACTAAGCAATAAAATGTCATTCTTCTCTTTATAGTGGGTTTACAGAGATTGTGGATGTATGATTTGATCCCGGAGCGAGATATTAAAAGAAGCTGTGAGAAGGGCTAGGAGCACCTCAAAAGGGCAGACTCTTTTAATAATGAATGAGGCTCTTCAACTAACACCCAATGCTATCGCTGCACTTTTCCTTTATTTCACTGTTAGATACTCCTAACAGAGACTGCTATGAAATCAGTGGCAACGCTGGGTGCATCTGTAACTCTATAGCTACAGTATACATTTTTATTGTATTAAAATAAATACAGAAACACATACAGTGCATCAATCAAATACATCTACTTGCATGAATAAATACCAGAACATACATACAGTACACACCTACATACATACTGCAAATACATAAAATACAATTACAATGTACTGTGATTCCAGTGGTGTGTTTCAAATGAAGAGGAAATTGCACAGCTGTTTAACATGTACCGGGCAATATATATACAGTATATATATATATATATATACAGTATATATATATATAAGCGCTTGAACAAAAAACAGGAGGGGGAAATGAGTTAAAATACAGCCGTAGTGATTCTTTTTTAAATTTTTTTATAAGCAGACACACTGAACCTATAAAGTCCTTTTTAAAAGTTAATGCACTGGGGCCTGGAAGTGTGCTTGCAGTGCGACAACCAGAAAATTGCTCTCACCTCCCTGCTGTAACCCTCGCTGTGAACAAGCCCTGGAGCGTGCGTGTGTGTTCAGCAGCGAACATATTGCCTTTCAATCAGCCCCGAGACCCACTGAACACACAGACAGAACATGACAAGAGGGTCAGGAAAGCAATAAAGATTTTACTGCGCTGTCCAAGGTGCTAAATTCACTCAATAATGGGACTGGTGCCACTGCGTTAACCTCTCATTACTCGCGGTTTGAGGGGAAAAATCAGCTATTCGGAATAGCACCAACTTCATTTTCAACTTTAAGTGTTTCATTTAGTGATACAGGAATTGCAGGAGAGGAAATGGTTTTCAGTATGTGCACAGAACACTTCTGACTTGGTGGTATCTTAACATTTTCTGAATGTATCTGTAGATTATGGTATATGTACCCATCAGAGATAAATTACTGAGGCAAATGTGACTTCCACGCACAACTGTAGCCCTGAGCCTGAACCTCCATCACTCAAACATGTTTATTTTTCTTTTATTGATTTATTTTTGTATAATAACATAGGCAATCCATTTGATGTATTTGAATTTCTAATAAACAACAAAGGTATAGAATATTCAATGGTATGGTTTGATTGAGAAATGTTTGTTTAGAGAGCAACACACACACTAACTTAATGGTATTAAAATAAATAATAATACACATACATAAAAAAAAAAAAAATTCTTTATCTATAATTCCACGTTTATCAACGTTACCACACTGCCTCCACACACCCACTGTACTGCTCAAACTACATTCACTATCAGGCAAATGATGGATAAGATAGACAGTACAGTCTAATATAACTATGAGGCCAACACTAGCTGCCCTGTACATTTTCAGGTGTGGATTTGAACACAGATGTTCCTTATTCTACATAAGATCAATGGAGATGCATGTTACCGTCTTTGAAAATAGTGCCACTATTGCACTTATTTCCCAAGCCCTATGAGCAATCCTGTTAATACCAGGATTACAGCATATACAGTGGATTCCAAGGCACCTGTGCTACCATTTTGATCAGAGTTGAGGGTGTGTATATGACTACTTCAGTCCCCTTTGACTTGTTTAATTAACTTTATTTTTTAATAATAATAATAAAATAATAATAATAATAATAATAATAATAATAATAATAATAATAATAATAATAATAATAATAATAATAATAAACATTTTAGTAAAAGCAAATTAAATCATGTTTTACAGCACTTATTTCCTTGTTTTCCTATAGTACAGAGATATCTTCTTCTAAATTGTAACAAAATATGCTGAGCAGATAAAAGCTACAGTGCACTGACAAATTGTTCATTTAAAACATGTCTCTCCCTGTCCTAAACAAGGCAGTATCCATTGTGATGAATCTCTGCAGGCACTAGAGACACCCAGAGGTCTACCTTGCCTATGGCCTAACAAGGCTTTAACTGTAGAGAGCTCTGTGGCAGTGTGGCAGAGTGGAAGCCCTGCCAGTGTGTGTTTGTGTGGGGAATATTGAGTTGGCAGGAAGGGGGGTAAATTTCTCCCTGTCAAAACACGTGGGAATGTAGCTGGAGCTGACAATTGAATACATGATTAAATGATTAATTAGGCTCCAGGTGTATAAAATAGGCGCTCACGGGTGTTAGGGGAGAGTTAGTAGGATTAATGCTGGTGATGGAGGTGAAGGCCCGAGTTGTGTGTTCGTGTTGTGGTGTCTGTTTGCTTACACTGCGTGAGTTTTTGTAAACCCTTTTGTTTTGGCCTTTGTGCCTTTTGTTTTGTCAAGGGTGTTTTTGTTCGTGTTTGTACCGTGTTATTTTTGTTTATTTGGATTAAAGAGCACATTAGCACATTTTAACTTGCAGCTTTCTGTGTCTGAGTCTGTGTTCCTGCCAATACCATCTGGGCTGTGACGCTACCGCGCCATAAGCTCATATAGACCTGATTAAACGGGGAAGGCTAAAACACCACTGATATTTCTCTATTCAAACAGCACTTCTTTTTCAAATCTTTGCAGTCTTCAAGTCATGATATTTTGAGGCCTGGTTATTTCTGAGACCCATTTATATTACTGTATAAATTATGATGCCTGGAAATAAGATATACCTTCATTAGTGAAGGAGATACTGAAAAATATAACATTTAGGTCACATCTGGATGTGAAGGCAACACACGAGACACATTTATAAGGAAGCCAAGCTAGTAAAACCCTGACAAATTTATCTCCTTGCTTGTTCATTTGCAATTTTATCATGCCCTAATGTTCTATTAGAGCTGTAATACAAGAGGGGTCAGAATCATTCATCTTACAGGAAGACAAAAATGATGATGTCATATTTCCTGGGCTGCCACCCTGACCCATGGACTCCATCTATTCCTGGGCTCTGATTTCATTAGCAAAGAGAACGTATCTTCACCACAGCAGGGCAGGTTTATAAAGGGTACATGGGTATGGTTCTTGGCTGATGGAAATTAAACACACGTGCGTTTTTTTTGCCGCCTTCTTACTGCTTTGTCTTACACAAAATATTAGACCACATAACTAACAGTTATGTTTGCTTTAAACAGTTTAGATCACACATTTAATTGACCTAATTCTTGTTCACTCTTTTTCTGTGCATGTTAACATAACCAGGCCTAACCCTCCCTTGAGAAAGTGCTGATTCATATCTCCTTGACTGAAGAACAGGATCTGAACGTCCTATACAAGCTATTTCCATTTTTTAAAATCTATGACTTAATAATCAGTGTAGTATAGTGACCAATTTACTGTGTCTGTCAATCAGTGAAAACTGGGTATTTATATTTGAATGTGCATATTTATAAAATGGCTTGGACATTTCCTGTATCCTGTATCTGCACATCTGTGTGCTATTTCTTATGTATCCTGATCTGTGTAATCAACATCTTCTTAAACAGTGCTCTACAGATATCCCTTTATCAGGGGAAGCCTGTGTATAATCTGTCTACACTGTTCTAGTCTGTTCTGTCTCTGGGCACCTGCTCAGTTTATAATGCTTTCACCTTTGGAAATCCTGAGAGCAAGATGGGTTGTGCATCATGTTTCTTTAGACACATTTCTGAAGCCAGTCATCTCTTTCTTGGGTTTCCTCTCCTGTTGATATACTGATATTCTTGTAACATTTCCACTACTCAGCCAAACATTAAAAAATATAAACTGAGCTGCAATATATTGAGATGTATCCGTTTAACACATAAGATAACTGGAGGTTCTGAAGTTTCAGCACTAAATTGACCATTGGATTAACCCATTTAAACTGCTATGAAGATATCAAATCAAAATAACAAAACCGGTTCTATACAGTGTATATAGGAAAAGGTTTCTTATTCCCTGGTTTAAAGGAGAAATGCTACTAATACAGTTTTAAAACATGCTTCCTCCCAACCTGCATAGAACAATGGCCTTGTGCATGCACGTGACTGGCACACTGATCAGCATTCCGATTACTGATTCCTACTTCCCAGCCTCCAAAGGTCAGGTGTCAGGGTAGCATATGGTGAACCACGAATGACATCATTAAAGCTATTATGAAAATGACATCATTCAAACATACCAACTGAGACAATCTTGTTATTTATTTTTCAGTGTGAGCAACACTCTGGAGAGCTGCCGTTTCCTCAATGACAGCTGTCCAGTTTAAAAGGTGTGAAGTCATATTTATTTTTGTTATACTGTATCTTATTTTACAGGTGTGTCTTGTATTCAGTACAGATCATTCTATCAGTTATTTGGAAAAATGAACACAGACAAACTGCTAGCAAAACTCTTTCTATCCACCCTAACCATGGCATATGTTCAGGCCTAATAAAGCCATATTGCAATGCCATTATGTGCATATGTTTCCCTCAACAACTCACGGAATCCTGTCTGGAGCTGGATTTCTTTGTTGGATTTTGCTTCATGGTTTTTTTTTTTTATCTAGGTACCTCTTTACTGTACACCTTCACAAGACCTTGAGCAAATGATTTAATTATGTTAACAGTAATGCAAGTGACTTCTTTTCCATTTAGTATTCAAGCAGGACAGACCCAGGTTTGGAACTAGCCAGGCGTGAATCTGCCAAGCCTGGATGAATTTTTCAAGGTGATCTCTTGACATCAGTGGCTCCCCTAGGAGCTACTGAAGGGCACAGTGGGACACCCACAAGCACAGGTAGACCTGACTTCAAAGTGCATGGGATTTTGAGAAGGTAAGTAAGCTTGGACATAAGGGACAAGTGGCACCCAAATAAGAATATTGCATTTATTCTGTGAACAGAATTCCTTATAGGGTGCAAGATGTATCAGCCTTTATAGATACCCATCATAGAATAATAATTCTTTTTCAGAATTCCTTCAAAATCTTAACAATATTGGCCATGATGTCAAATACCTCTCACTACGTTCAGCTGGAGTCACAGTTTCTGTATAGGGATTGTTTATCTTGACTTTAAATTGTAAACATAGCTCTTATCCTTCAATCAGGATACACGGTTTTAGATTCTAGGTTCACCAACATTTCACCTGCATGTTAGTCAATCACAAAACACAATCATTTCAATTTGAATGTTTCAGAACCAAAAAGAGTAATAATAATAATAATAATAATAAACAATTATTCCAGACATTTACTGAAGGATTTTTCATATAATATTCCAAAACATAATCGCTTTGACAGCGGGTATGGGAGTGTCAATTCAGCGTTATAAATAATGGTATTCCTGAGAGTAATTAGGTTACATGGTTTGATACAGGAGAGCTTGGGGAGGCTCTCAAAGCACTGGATTTTTGTACGGCTTGTAAATCCAGTCAGAGATGAAAGACTCCCGGTGAAGAAGGAACACATCTGATAAAGTCACGCGAGTGACCCAGCCATTTATCAGTGAAACCTCTCATTACTAAACAAGCAGCCTCACACACAAACCGAACACACTGGCGATCATAACAATCAGTCTGAGCGCTTTTTCACTAATGTTCTCTCCCTGCATAATTCATAAATCATCCCTGTGACTCAAAGGTTACTCTCTGCAAGTCAATATCCCTGGGCCTGCCTGCCTGTCTGCACTACCTACCAGAAACTGCCGACTTTATTAAACAACAGTGAGTCCTGTGCTCTTCTCATTAGTCTCAGTCCCTTCCTTATTCCAGGTTGTGAATCTGAGTCCCTTTTCCAAAGCCTAATTCATGATGATTTCGCTCTCATGCACTGGTGCTTAATCTAGGATGAGAAATCTAGGGCACTACCTTTTTTTTATGTGTTTTTTTTTTTTTTTTGGACCAGGTGGCTTTGAAACGCTAGGAATTTTTTTTCATAAAATCACTGACGAAAAGGCCACAGATTGAAACTGCCTAACCTGAATCAGGGCCAAGCAGATCAAGCTACTGTAAGGCAATCGGCAGTCTTCAGTGAATGCTCACTGAACAATTAGAAAATTCTGCTTTAAAATAATCTCTTCACATGCAAATTTAAAAACAGAAGCCACCTCGAACTAGAATACTTTTACAAAATATTGCTCTCTAATGAAAGCAAAGGATAGGTTTAAACCTCAAATCCACCCCACACACCCCTCTCCCCCTTCACCTGTCTATGACTGACTTCAGCAGTAGAAAGAAGTGCCTTCAACAAACTGTTATTACCTCAATAAAAAAGAAATCAATACTGCAGAAATGAACAAGAGAGGAGAGCTGTGCCTGAGACACAGCTAATATCACCAAAGAACAGCGGGTTTCTGGAACATCTGCTAATAAACAAACTCTGGAGTTATTAAAAGGGAAGATTTGGTTTAGCATTTTTATTGAGCAGAAATTGGTCTTGGCTTACCTTAAGAGGGGGGTGCGTGTGTGTTTTTTTTGTGTGACTCAATTACTGTTCCGTAAGCAATAATAAAGTGGTAGGAGCTGCACGTTTGATCGGCTGACCTCAGAGAACGCCGTCCTGGACAGCTGACTTTACTATGATGGATCACCTGGCCTGCTCTCAAAGTGGAGCCAAGTTCCTTCCTGCTGTGAGGAGAGTTTCACTAGTCTTCACTTAACCCCTTCAAGACAGTGCAAAGCTAAAACATCCTTTCCCTCATTCCAATTAACGCCACGGAGAAACACACAGATTCCTGCAATGTTTACAGCTTGTACAACTGGGGGTTGGAAGTTAGCCGATGAAGGAGGCAGATTCTCCCATATATATTTTGTCATAGATGTTTATTTGTTAAAAGATTGGATATTCATTGAGATATCTGCTCTTCGTTTTCAGTTTCTGCAATGGGAAAGGATTTCAATGTGGTACCTGTATTGGCAGTCACTGCTGAAGAGCCACGACCGCAGTTTGCAGTTCAGATTTCAAGAAACTTGGCTTCTAAAATATTGAGAGAGACACGAAATTGATTCTTCCTGTCAGCTACTTTTCTACAGTATGTTGTTTTAAACACGAGAGCTCCAATGTGCAGGTCATGTTAAAATAAGCACATTTATAAGTATCCTCAGTGGAAATCAGCAGCTTGGCCCCTTTATTGAGACAGCAGCCAAACCCTACATCATTACTCATCAATTCCAATAGCGATTACTCCTTGATATTATTCAGAGTAGTGCTGTTTATGAGAAGGAGTAGACTCAGCCCTGGTTTTCCCATTAAATATGTTTGTATAACCGAAGGCCGTTTCAAGAACTTAGTAGAAAAAGCATGACAACTTCAATTTAAATGATAACAACTAGCATCACATCTACTTCACAGCTTGATATAATCAAGCATGCTTTACTCTGAGTGACAGCATCAAGATACAGCATCCTGAATCACCATCATGAGCTAAGACATTTTTCAATTAAACTTATTCCCTGAACCGAACAAAAAACAAAACCAGCTGCGGTCCAACATATGCTTGTGATTACGGTTTTCATTGCATGTGTATATCTTCCACATGTTTCTCCTGTAAGGAAAGGTGCTGCTGATTGGCTCACTGTCAGTGGCGTTCAGTAATTGTCTGGTATGGCACAGTACAGTATGCAGTTAAATGGTTAATTGTCTGGTATGGCACAGTACAGTATGCAGTTAAATGGTTAATTGTCTGGTATGGCACAGTACAGTATGCAGTTAAATGGTTAATTGTCTGGTATGGCACAGTACAGTATGCAGTTAAATGGTTAATTGACTCCATGCTTGTTTGCCGAGCCCTCACTGTTCCAATTACAAAAGCAGCCTCGGCCCCCTGTCGCAGAGTGTTCTCGTTGTTGTAAATTTCAATTTTCAGCATGAGGCTAATGTGAACTAATGAACTGAAACCCTATCACATTCTCTTCAGATTAAGCCATTGAAACACAACTCGTTGATATTTCATGGACACTGACACTTAGCTCTGCTCACATCTCAAAAATGGCTGTCATATGGCTTGCTTTCCCACATGGCACCAGCTGGAAAATGATACTTAAATCAATTCGTGCAATTCTATAATACAGACAGTGAAGTTATTGTATAAAACATTCAACCTAATGCCTGACACTTTTATTTTCCACCCACCTATTGATTTTAAAAACAAATCTCAACAATCCTAACAAATATTAATACAGGAACTAACTTTTAAACAACATATAATACACCAGACATACTATTTTGGTTGCCTAGTGGTTTAATTGTAACTAGCAATGACTGATGATAATTAGATTATTACTTCATAACGCATGTGTTATAAATCTGACTGTTTGTCAATAACCATTTATGATATGAATCTTTGATGACATCTTATCCAAAAAGATGTGTTGCCATACCGCGTAGCAATGATTACAAACGCCTGAGCTGAACAAATCTATAAATACGTAGAAAGCGTTTATATTGTGTTATTTATTATTTAATGTAGAGTATTTCACCCAGACATTAAAAAGGTCATGATTGGTGACTAGCGATGTGTTGCCATAACAACAGTCAGCCAGCGATGATTTCTAATGATGTTGCATTGGAACAGGCTGCTCATCTGGTGGGGAACATGAATACAGGTCATGTTATGCGGCCTCAGATGGAGCCCAGGAATACAGTACTGGGGAGCCATATGGCGAGGAATGCAGGGCGAGGGAACCGTTCGGTTTCTGTGTGGCAGGACGAACTGAAAGAATGATGAGCTTATACTCCCTATTGTTCATTAACAAATGCTTCCCCCTGGCAACAACTTTTCAGGACATGAAGATTTTTTTGGAGAGAGAGGGAAAGAGAGGGAAAGAGAGAGAGAGAGAGAGAGAGAGAGAGAGAGAGAGAGAGAGAGAGAGAGAGAGAGAGAGAGAGAGAGAGAGAGAGAGAGAGAGAGAGAGAGAGAGAGAGAGGGAACACTAGACTATTCTATTCTTGTCTAGTTTATTCTTACCTAATATATATATATATATATATATATATATATATATATATATATATATATATATATATATATGTATACTTATGTGAAAAATATTAAGTACTTAATTTACTTAATTACACTGTGTTACAATAGAGTATACAGTAATTACCCTAATGCAGTAACTGGTTATAACTGGTTTATATGTGCAAAGAATCTTGCTTGCATTTGGTTAAAATTATTATTGAGTTATTCAGTTACGCATAATGTGTCACATTCTATTTGTGAAATATTTACAACCGTGCCCTTTCATTTCTATCACTAGGGTCAGTTGAAGTGGCTTGAATGATCAGTTTCCCAGGGTAATAGTTTTAGCCACAGAAACTACTTTCATTGTATTGATTAGGTGATGTCTGAAAATTGCATCAAAGTCCTTAGAACCTCTCAGAAAAACACTTCCATGAGATGAACTGCAGGGGTTGGTAATGGCTTGGGGAAGCTGTCTTTAAGACATGCCACCAGCAGAGACATTGCATATGATCAGCTGGATGTACTTCACAGGATCCTGCTTTTAACCACTTAACACTTAACCCCTAACTATTTTACACATAGCTGTCTGCTCAGAACCAGGCAAAAATACTGAATTGTCAATCTGATTGAAAACCTCCTTCATCTGCAATTTTGGTGCAAATTTATGGTGGTATGTTTTTGTCACTCCTAGGAACCACGTGCTTGTACACACATAAGTAATCCTACCATATTTTATCATATTTTTTATTATCGTATGCTGTCATAACTAAATAAAACATTTAAACAGTATTAACATTAAATAACAGCCAATGAAGAAACAAGCTGCAGTTGAAGATGCTGTTAAATAATTATAGTCATCTACAAGAATCCAGCTGTCATTTCTGATATGATTTACACTTCTCTATTTTCCAGATAGACTGGTAGCTCTCAGCAGATTGATAAGGCAATGCAGTGCAGTAACATGGCAACAACTGGTATTCTGTAGGGAATCATATGGACTATATGGTCCATATGGGTATTGCTATATACAAATAAAAATAAACAGGAGCACACATCCAGGTTCCCATTAAAAACACATCTATGTAATTAAGGAAAAAAAAAGCACATGCAAAAAATAAGAAAAACCTGTATCACCCGTAAAACAAAGGGTTACTCCACTTCTTTCAGGTTGTGAGCCAACCAGCTAAAGGTCACCCATGCTATAGTATAATACACATGATACATAAGGAATGAATAGAAATGTGTTAGTCAGGCAGGGTGAGTTAAATTAGAAGGTCAGACAGGACTGCAAGGGCTGAAAAATCACCCAGCAATGGCCGTAATTACTCTTTTTAGTCTATTAAGTGTTGTTGTTCTATCAGGGCTCTGGGGTATAGGGCATGAAGTACAAGATAAAATAATGTGTATTTATTACTCCCACAGGATCAATTTATACGGTGGTTTTCTGCTCAAGGAGCACATCGTGCACCAATAAGAAAGGGCTTTCCTTTATTCCGCTACTTTTTGATTATTTCACTTAAAAGCCGCGCTATTGCTTGTCATCGGTGTGGAATCACCCTCACAAATATAAGAGCAAAGGGGCCCTTCATACAAATGTGCTTTGCTGGTATATCACTTCAATTGTGACCATGATACAGGCCGTAGGAAACCTGACATTGACAATTTCCGTACATAAAATTCAAGGGATTTACAAGATGTCATAAAGTATGTATAAGGCCCCTGGTTATTTTTGCATTCACAACATTTACAAATTAACTTGAGTTAAACAGTGAAGCAGAGGAATGTTTTTGTGCTCAAATGTTTGCCGTCTCTCTCTTCTTTGTGTGTGTGTCTATATATATATATATATATATATGAATCCTCTTAATGAAAGCAAGATAAGTCCACTCTTTCCAGGAGTGATTAGTGAATTGAGAAAATTGAGAGCATTTATATGCCGCGTACACTGGGGACTAAATCAATTACACCCATACTTACACTTTTAACAGACAATTACAACATTAACTCTGCCATGGGTCCAATTTGAATGAAAGTGGGAAATAAAAAGAGGGCCAGTGGAGGAATTCCCTAGCCATTGCTTGCTCAGCCATTTCATAAATCTGTATTCGTGCAAATCTTTATTAGGGAAAAAATGATTGGTACTGACCTTTGGTAAACGCTCAGGGTCGCCCGGATGTCTAGGGATGACCTTTTGTAACCTCTGGAAGCCGTAGTCAATGGTTGGTTCATTCAAAGCTACAGAAAAACAAGAAGATTGAAGCACATGCTTAAAAGAAGGACGGTGTCAAACACCCCTAGTCTCGATTAGTGCAAGATCATTGATGCCCTCAGATAACCTTTCATGTGCAGGGCAGCGCCTCCTATAGCAAGGGCTGGGGAACCAGGAGCCCAACACGCCTTCACATGCTGCTGCATACCGTGATGTTCCTTAGCGGTCTCTCTTCCAAGTGCTGTCCAGGCCCAACTCTGCTTAGCCTCTAACATCTTATGAGAATCTAGAATGCTGAAGATTATACTGCACTCTTCTCCTATGCTGTCCACAGTCAGGGAAGAGGGGTACTAATGGTCTATTGGAAAAACCTATAAAGTACATGTAGAACCCACTAATAGCAGATTTTTTATGTCCATGTACTAATACAGTACAGCACAGTATGTATTTTTAACTAAGATACTGTAGAATTTTAATAGAAGTTTTATATTTTCTGCTATTGGTGTGTTTGTGTGTGCTGTTATATCTGGATGTGTGATTGAAGCAAAAAAGAGAACTAGGTAAAACAAAAATAGAAGCTGTAGTTTATTATTATTATTATTATTATTATTATTATTATTATTATTATTATTATTATTATTATTATTATTGAATGGCACCAGGCATGTCTATTTTCAAAGACAGTACTTTTTATAGATGAGATCAAACTTTTGATTAATTGTTTTTACATTGTTGAATACACATATACGTTTAATAACTGTACACCATTGTAAATTGAGCATATGTTCTTGGTGCATTGATGTCTAGCTGCATAGCTTGTAAACATCTTTGACAAACCTTTAATCCACTTAATTCACAGCACTTGTGAAAAACATATGGTAAACGGTTAGAAAAAGTATATATATATATATATATATATATATATATATATATATATATATATATATATATATATATTAACTATACATCTTAAAATGCAACTAAAGTTTTTGGATTTATATATACGGTCTTGCTAATGGAAGCCCTTCATATTCCTATGAAAGTAGATTGCCCTAATTTGCAAAGTAAGAGTAAAATAATAATAATAATAATAATAAAATGCAGATATGATAATCTGGGGATTTGAAAGGACATTTACTTTGAAACAGTAAATTTAGTGCTGCAATTACACCAATAAACTCTTTAACTTGTCAACTTTGTAAATCTAAAAGGCTGCCAGTCATTCATCAAATGAGAATCATGCTTAAAACCATTGAGTGACAGGTACCTACTTTTTAATGCAAGAAAAGTATAGTCAAATGGCCAAATATCCATTTACCAAAGTATATCGTTCAAAAGAGTTCTGTAAAAAGCCCTATTGACTCACTAGAACACTGATTTTTTTTTTTTTTTGGTCCCCATTAACGACTGTAGGTATTTTAAATAAATCCTCTTTTGGAACAGTTCTATGATTACAATAAAAAAAGTAGTCTAGTTTTAAAATAAATATATATAAAATAAATTCAATCGTGTGGAGTAAGTTGATTCCTATGCAGTTAATTCACTTATACTGCTTGTGCCATATTGCAGAAAACGTCCAGAAAAATAATATTGCTTGAATTACAATGATCTAGAATGTAGATCTTTTCCTGATGACAAAGCTGTGTGCAGGGAACACATTACAGTACAGGACATCAAAGTTGTATATGAGACAACACTAACATTCTTCAATGTACAGGTTCATTGCTTCTAAGATGTGCCCCAATTAAATCTCTGAACTTCTGCTTTATAATCAGTCCCATATGCCCTGGTACAATGCCGACGGAATTTTAAACAAAATAGATCTGAAATACTAACATCCATTTCCACTTTATTTACTTATATATTCGTATTTATTTTCCATTTGAGAAATAATTCAATGATTTCCAAAAGCTTTTTGTAAGAACACGTCTGTATGCATTAAGAGACTGAAAGTGTATTAGAAATGAATTAGCCATATATATAAGAAACTTGATAACAAAATGTAAGCAGCACATACAAAACATAATTAATACCAGGCTAGATATTTACATAAATCAAAATGGTGCATGGTTGTATTAACATTGCTTCATTGCAGTATATAAAATAACCAGAGCATGTGCCAGTTACTGGTTCTATGTGCACTGAAACTGTTTGATAAAAAATAAAAACCTACTGTTTCTTTTTTTTTTCTCTGCAAGTACATCTTTAATTAAAGATAATGAATCTATTTTGTGCCAACAATGCTTTGATTGTTAATCAAAAGATTGTCTGATGTGACTGTGAGAGGAATTTGTTTCCAAGAGTCTCACTGCCAAGTGTAGATGAATGATCGACAATTAAAAGAACTTGTTGAAGTCTCATATGGAGCTCACAGCTCAGGGCTGTTGTACAGCATGCAATACTGAAGGGAAGGCATTCAAGTGCTGCAAAAGTAATTGAATAAGGCACGTCTTAACATTATTATTTAAAGAAAAATAAACAAGCTGCAGATATGGGTGTCAGTGCTGAGACACTCGATGGGAACCGGGAAGGCAGTAATATTCATTCTCTCTTTCTTCGTTTTGTTTCCATAGTGGGTTCAGACTCATTTGCACCCAGTGTTTTAATAAATCAATCCAGCGCTTTTGACCATTTGTTTTTTTGTAAATGACATAAGTGGCTGGTAAGAATTACATCTTTTTTATGACCTATAAAAAAAATAAAAACAAAAAAAAAAAGCATTCTTCTACATTATGACTTTGCTAGTTTCAGGATTTTCCCCTTTTTAATCTGCAGACGTTAATGTTATCGTCCTAACAATTATTTAATATGATCACTATGAAGATAACAATTTGCTATGCAATTTCCATCCCTGGTTCTGTATTTCTAGAAAAAAAAAACATTCCTTCAGGAATGGATGGATGATTCCCTTACACGTGAGGCTCAAATGCTTTTAGTAATCTGAATGGTCCTAAATTGGCTGTCCTCTATGAGGTCTGGTAAATTGTTGCCAGTCAGGCTTCCCAAGGGAAGCAGTTTCTAAAAACAGATTGGTTCTGTATGTCCCCACCACATTAAAGTCACACTCAAGCACAGTATCCGCTTACAAATGAGCACATGTACCTGTACGCTATTGCGAAACCTGCCCTGGAATATTATCATACCTTCGGACAGGTTTAATAATATTTCACACCAGGAAAAAAAAAAAAAAATACCATTTTTTCCCCCCACTTTTTTCTCTCAAAATATAATAAACACACACACAAAATGTATTTCACAAAACTAATTAGAAGGAACTTTATGCTCATAGCATGACAGCTTTTACACGACCATTTAGAGTTGTTTACTTTATTGATCATTTTTGTTTCCCCTTTCAGAAATAAGTGGTATTCATTTTAAAATGCTGCAAAAGCAGGCAATCCGTGGGGCTTAGCAGCCAGCTACTCTAGAACCATCACTCTATTCACAGATAAGGATTCTAACCTGCACCTCGGCTCTGCTTACATGTTATTTGAGAATCTCCTGGAGCCAGTACCATGTTTCTACTAGTGTTGGTCAATTATGACAATAGCTTTGCTGTTCTGCAGTACAGCACCTGTAATAATGCCATCAACAATGATTCAACGTGCTGCCTGATAACTACATGACTCGCAGCCCTCACACCCCAGTGAGCACTGTGACACTGCACTTATATCATCTCGTTTGTCTGGGAATGAGCTTGTGCAGTGCTTGCCAGGAATAGGCAGGCGATAAACGGCATTGATTTAACACATCTTGTTTTCAATCATGCTCAGATTTTCCGAGCAAGCGTTTTCGCCTGTTCGCCAGCTTGTAGCTTATTTCTGTTGCGCCAACTCAGGAATGAAAAGGTCATGAAGTAAGACATGGTTTACTGGAAGACTCAAACGCAGGGGAGACAAATACTGTCAGCTGCAATCGTAACAGCACAATCTGCTCTTACCGTTGTATGTCTTGTGTTGGTTGTATTTAAATATGCATGTCGCTTGACTCCAGTAGCTCACAGTGATGCATTTTCTTGTTGTTTTAAGAACTTTTTATTTTGCTGTATTCCTTTATAAACTAAATTGTGGAGAGGACTGCAGTCCTTCAGTTTCCATATAGAAAGTTGTAATGCTGTTTTTACTTGAAAACAAATCTAGTTTCTGGACAAGCATCACGTAATAGTTTCTTCTAAATACTTTCTTGCCTATATGACTTATTAACCACATTTCTCTTCCAAATGTATCTGTTACACTTCACAAAGAACTTGGCGGAAAACAGACATGCTGCTGATTTATGCTGATTTTCTTAAAAACATCAAAATCAGATCGGATTTAGCTTTAGGCCAACAATATATCATATTCAAATGGGCTTCCTGTAATTATGGACACTACATAAACACCACTGGCCTATAATGCTTTGATGAGCTAGTGCCTGTGTAATAATGAGCCAGGTGATTGGCTGGCCCTGTACAAGCACACGTTAATGTAGTGATATGGAGATGGATTGCAGTGGTCAGTGTGTAAACGCAGGGCTGCAGTTTTAGATGTCAGGATCTGTTTACTCTCCTCATTGCTATCGATTTTTAGATTCTGCACAATCTTTTCACTAGCCGAGCAGATAATATATATTTACGAGAGCAGGAGCGGGAGAGGGGGGGAGGGAGACAGAGAGAGGTGGGAGAGAGAAGAGAGAGAGAGAGAGAGAGAGAGAGAGAGAGAGAGAGAGAGAGAGAGAGAGAGAGAGAGAGAACACCTCAGTTGAGGACGGTCTTTTGTTTTCTGAGATGATCTCAGTGCAAATAAAAGGTGACCACCTCCAGACAAAATAGAAACAGAATCCCCAAAGCTTTTTTTCCAAATCTGGTTGAGCAACAAATATTTTTTTTGTTGCATTTGGAAAGAAAGTGGTGAAAACTGCACTGGAGCATATGAGAAGTACATTTATGTTTCACTAGGTAGCAAAGCCAATCAAATTGCATGTACAGTAATGGGAAAATCCTACAGTACCACTCTGCCCGTTACACCCAAGCATGCAGTAGTACTGTATGTGGATGGACCTTGGTCCTTATTCTATCTGATGCATTAGCATAGGATTGGTAAACATATTGTGATGAGATGTACATCTAAGACCTGCTTTACTTTACAGAGATCCTACAGTACTTATCAAAGAAGAGGTACAAACTCCAGAGCCCTGGCCAAACTTCACTCAACACAGCTTGAGGGGATCGCTTTGAAAATAGGCATAAATATTCTGCAAACTGTGCTGTATAAATAACTTCAAATAAATAAGTAAACTGTGACCTGGGGTGTCATTCCTTAAGTACTGTAGTGGCCTCTTTTGAGAAAGAAAGGTCAGCTGTGCTAATCTGCACAGTATTGTGTGTGAGTTTGTGTGTGTGATGTGTGGATAGCAGTTCTGAAGCCAGCCTGAGCTGATTACTAAAACGACAGATTTTTTATGTGAAAGCTCAAATGGTAATGTATTGCACTCCTTTCAGAGACACTGGATAAGATATACCTTAAATACTATATCTTAAAGTTAAAGAAATGTTATGGACAGTAATATTGCATTATCTATAAGTTGTCTTTTTTCATATATATATATATATATATATATATATATATATATATATATATATATATATATATATATATATATATTACAAAATTTAAATACAGAATTTTGTTTTTTTTATTTTCTCAAAAGTTTTTAACAAAGTTAAATCACTAAAGCATTTTGTTTTTATTCTGTCAAGTTTATTTTTAATCTTTTTACTTTTTTCTTTTTTTATATATAACTGGCTCAAATAAAAGGGAAGTGAAACTGGTGATCTGGGCCTCGAACCTGTCGACTTCACTTTGACTCTTGTCAAATGTGGAACTGTAAACCACAGGGGGGTATTTATAGCCAACCAGATTTGTTTTTTTAACTGTTTTATTGTTGTCTTTTCTCATGAATTTCAAATCGGGGAAACTTAAGTGAAAATTGCGGTTTGTGGGCCTCTCTGGTCCTCCATTAATGGTTTTCAGATGAAAATAGCAGGAAAAAGAGGTTCTGAAGATTACGTCCTGCAGAGATTAGGACGCTGTGAAAAAGATACAATGCTGTGAAGGGATATGGAACTTCAGAGCTGCAGTATGTCCAGTTTAAGTCTACTAGCTTAATCAACACAAAGGACTTCAGAGCAATGTGGAGAGTATGTGACTGTTTACAATGTTTCCAATGTCTTTACATTCCTTTATGTGATGTGGTGGAAGTGCAGCATTGAAATATCTGGAAGGAATGATCAGTAAATGTAGTTCATTAGTAACCTTAAAAACGAAACACACACCATACAGTGTACATCTTTTATAAAGGACAATATAAGACCTGGGAAAACTGTTCACTCTAAATCAACAAAAACACCCTGCAGTCTTATTAACAGCAAACAACTGGTGCATTTCTTTTTTCTTTCAATTTGTTATTGGCAAAAGTCAATGTGTATGTAACTTACCAGCAATAATAAAGCAGATTTTTACAGAAATAACTATTTCAAGGATTCTGTGCAATCACACGGATCAATGCTCATAGAAATTTCATGAAGCAAAGATCCTCTGGGGCTCATAACTCAAAATAATGACCAAGAGGAGAAGCACAAGGCGGCAGGGCTTTTCACTATACAGTTTTTTGGAAGAACCTTATGCCAGGTCTAAGTGGATAGGATTACAGGCGTTTGTTTCTTAACACTAATAGGGTTTTTTGGCATTTCGATATTCTGAATTATGCCCTGACCTAATTGCGATTCAACCAGGAGTAAATCACAATTTTTATGGATCAGGGAATCAGAGTTTGAGAACAGAGCTGGGTCACTAGCCTTCCTTAAAGGAGGAGAGTGGAGGGACAGGGAAATATCTGTGGCAGTGGTTATGCAGCTTTAAGGACACTGCGCTAAACAGTGTGTTTTGTAATTGGTTTTGAGTCTCCTAGTTTAACAAGCACTGCTGGGCTTTGTAAAGAACCGATAGTATCAGTGAAATAATGAGCAGAGGAATGTTGTGTGAGCTTTTTTTTTTTTGTTGGTATAACCCAGGTGTGATCTCACTGTAGTGCTGAATCAATACCGGCAGCCATGGGCCGTTCAATACCCTTGAATTATTGCTTCATTTTTCTCCTTATTATAGATGAGTTGTGTTATTTTTTTTCCAACCCCCACCATCTGAGATCAATACCTTACAATCTTATTTTCATCAGATTTTCCATAAACTCCATGATTACTTTTATTTGGAAAATCTGACCGGCCAAATCGAGCACCATTTGTAAAGGAAAAATAAATGTCTCAAAATACATAAATATAACAAATTGGTTAAGTTAACCAGTGCGATTTTTCATTTTAATGTTCTTTTTAGCTTTGCATTTTTTTTCTTAAACACATTATAAGAAAAGCAAGCAAGTGAAATGAAAATGAAAGATCAATACCTTAAAAAAAGAATCCTAGAACAGATTTGAGATAAGGGTATAAAAAGGCATTATAATAATATTAGACTGCAACTAAGCCTCTCTTTTTTGGTTATATGTATGGTTGCTGCATACAGTATTTGGGCTGGCTTGATTGTGCTAGTTTTTGTTAAGAAGGATCCTATGTGAGAGGTTAATAGAAGCCTGAGGAAGCCTGGGAGGACTGTAACATTTTGCATCAAGACTTTGCTTAACAAGTGGGGAATTCCTACAATGCCAGGTACATTTCACACTGTTATTCAAGAGGAGCCATGAATAGTCTGCATTTTCTCTTATGTACGAACTTAGCATGAGCCTAGAGATGTGTCAAAATATGAACATCTTGGTTGAGTGGCAGGTTCTTAAAATTATGAAATCCCTTTTAATTGACTTTTGCTACAGTATCTTTTTTATGTACAATTTAGTTGCAGACCTTTGGTTTTTCCAATCTCTTTGCAACAGACACTTCAAGAGTAAACAATATTTCATAAATACTTAATCACCGTATGGACATAAGAAAAAAAAACAAAAAAACTATAATTTGATCCAACAGAGTATTTTAATATTGGCTGCCGACTGTATTGCTAAGAGGAGAAGGTTGAATTTAGAACAGGGGTAAATTGACTACTGAACACAGAAGCCCATTCATCATGGCCTCCAATCTATTAGAAGCACAAAGGTCTTTAAGGCTTTCATTGGCAGATTGCATTATAACTCTGGTTCATGTAAAACATGTCAGGACAGAGTGCCTAATAAATAATACGGATGGCAGTTCAGGAAGGGTAATACCAAACATCAAAATGAAGTCCCAGAATTAAAAAAAAAAATTGCAGTGAAGAATTGCAAACTAATTTATAAAGTATTGAATGTGCATTACCCATCACTGATAACTGTGTCCAAAGAGGGAAAAAAACAAACTCAACTTCCATATCAGCCTTTTCTTAACTCTCATCCTATTTTACAGAATGCATCTCTCCTTCACGTTGATTAGGGTTTAATATGACAACTGATTGATTTTCAATAGGAAATTATGTTCTAACCCCTGCATAATTATATTAGAATTACTGAACTGACACTTACTACAAAGTGTTATAGTTTCTCATATAAACTGCTGCCCCTCTCCATTACATTGTATGCTTTCCTTATGTGAGTGATGCATTTTTAAATATAGAGTATTATCCTCCCTATCTAATCAGTTGTGGCGCGCTCCTTTTAAAAGGAATCTGAATGAAATTCTCGTTTTGAGCTTGCTTTTAACATTTAGGGTCAATGTCAAATCTTGGATGTGACCTAGGACTTTCACACCACAAAAATTAATATGGGATCTACCATTTCTTCTGAACACAGACACACACGCACACACTCACACACGCACACACACACACACACACACACACACACACACGCACAGACACGCACACACAAGCTAAAGGGAAACAAAATATAATAGAACGCTACTATGTAGCATGTATAATTTCTATCTTTCATTTAAATCAGATACCAGGCAACAAACTGCAAGCTTTACGATCAATGTGCATCAATTCTATATTATTATGGGGTGAAAATGCATTTGATAAAAATGGGTCTGCGCACAGCACTTCAGCGATCCATTGCCACACATAGTTTGCATAGCTGCTAATTGGGTCTTGTTTTCGGCTGCTCTTCAGATCTAGTGGCTTTGTTCAAGGCTGCTCAGCACAAGGGTTTACAGACACTGCTACTCCCACAGGGAGGCAGACTGAAGGCTCCGCTGAGGCACCTCGATTCCTCCTGACAGCCTGCCTGTCTCTCGTCAACCACTTCCCTATTCTGAATTTATTTACAAACCCCAGACTGTGTACGTTTGATATTTTCTCTGTTGATCGTGTACTGCATCTATGTAATGTAAATAATTAATTGTGTATAAGCACTGTGCTGCGAGCAGGTTCGTTTGAAATGCAGATTTAATTGTGTACTGTGTGGAGGAAAAAAACAACAGCAGCGTAGTGTACTGTACTATGTGCTTGAACTGAAAAGAACAACAGTACAATATAATGCAGTACGACAAATGTTTAAAAATGTAACATATTAAAACTTCTTGTCAACCATTTTTTAGCACGTTGTTTACTGCACTAACATTCATTAAAAATGTACATATGCACTCTGACGTGCAGTGTCAATAAATATACATACTCTTTTTAATCCCAATCACCACAGCTGAATATAGATATCAGAGGATTTAAATTTGGTGACAAATTGAAATCACGTACTGGTAAAAACAACATTTTTAGCTTGATAACTGTATAGCAGAAACATGTATCTGAACTAGTTTGGCTTACTGTGAGTAAAAGATACAGGTATCCCATAGGCGAATCGATTGGTTTGGGACAGTGCAGCATTGGTAGCCCCTACTTGGTTTATTTAATTAGCTTTCATTGCTATTGTAGTTTCCAGTAGCAGCTGATTAGTTTCACCAGCTGTCAATGTCTAAATCCGTTGCCAGCTGCCACTGACTTATGCAAATTGTCTATGATTAGTACCCATTGGCAACTGGACCCTGGGAGATGCCAAATGGAACCTGGTTGGAAGACCAAGTAGGAAATCTCTCATCAGTTCAAATCTCAGCAGACCAATGGTCACTGTACCCAGCAGGGAGAAGCATTGCTATATTTTGCATTACAGTGCACAATCCTGCACTTTCTTCTGACTACCGAACCCACCAAGTGAGCTAACAAGATGAAACCACTCATTTCACAACCGGTTAGATCATCACAAAATACAATGCATAGTGGTACTGTTCATTATATGACGGGGCAGGAAGCTAATTTGGAAAAGGCCACCATCTGGCACCTGTTTATACCAGCACTGTGCAATTCATGGTCTCCTACTGGTCCATCTACACAGTCACCAAATGGCTGGAGGAACAAGCCAAATCTGCACAGTAAACCAGATGACCAGACTGCTTCTGCCAGCCACAGCGCTAGGGCTAGCGTGTCAAAAAATCCAAACCCAGCCCTTCATTTTATTTTTATATCATCCAGCAATACCAGGTGTGCTGCAATGAGAATTCCCTTAAACTGATACTATTTACTTTGTTGAGTTACTGTATATTGTCCAGTGTACTGCTGTTTTAAGGGGGGGGGGTACTAGTCTGGCTGATTTGAAATACGCAATATGAATATGCAATACCACCTTTCTCATGTCTCCCATAGCTATGGGAATGCCACATCAGAAGGCATTAATACTATGGTATACAGTATAATAGCATTAGAATAGAACAAGATTAGCTCTTGGTGGGGTTCGTACAGGTCAAGGGAAGAGACTCCCTGCACATACAGGACAGTCTCTTTACAATGCCTTCTGTTAATGGATCTGTTTTTTTAATACACACACTCTGATCATTTCTAATTGACAAAACATGAACTGCTCCTCTTTGCTTTAATAATATTTTTAATTAAAACATATGCAACTTTAATAAAAAAAAAAAATCATGTGTCGGATGTGGATATTTCATTATTCACGAAAAAAAAAAAAATATTGGCTGTTCAATCTCCTTTTATTTGGCAGTTAGTTTTATAAAAAGAGAGTACGTGACCTTGACTTGAATGAGGTAACTACGGCCAGGATTAAGTTTCGTAACTCACATGTTGAAGAAATTGCTAAATGAGCGTGTCAAAGGTCATCTCCCTCTGCTACAGAAAGCACTTAGCAGCCAGACAAGGCCGTTTACAGCCAGGTAGCCTGGAGGGATCTTTTGTTGAATGATGATTCAAAATAATTTCTTCTAAATGAGACCTGACCACCAAAACGTTGCCTAATTAGAGAGGGGGGCAGAAAAGGAAGCTATGCCTGACTGCTTTTAGCAGAACTGACCAACCGACCCCCCTTTCCTCCACCTCTTATACCCGCAAATAACTGCTCCAAACAATACATTGAAAAAAAGGTCTGTTTCCAACAGCAGAAGCATAAAAACACTTGCAACAAGTGATCCCTCACTGTTTCTAAGCCAACAGAATGAGACTTAATTCCTGTAAGAAAACGTTTTGGCCCTCTGTGGTTTTGTAATATGTTCCAGAACACCACATTTATCCAGTGCAGTACACAGTGAAAGTAGCCTCTTCCACACTGGAATGTTTCTGTGGAATGTAACTGTATCATAACATCTATCCGGGTCACTTCCTGCACTGGGTTGCCAGGAGCTGGTCTTGTGTTCTCTCTCCTAGAAAATTCTGGCAAAGGGTTAACATGCAAGGCTAGGCCAGCAAGTCTCACATCTACCAATACATAATATGTAAGAACCCCTCTCCACAACAGTTCACTCTGCACAATGGGAGTTCTATTTTCAGAAACAACATCTTCTAATTAGACAGGGGGACTGTTTCTACTCAAGGAAGGTGTAGAAACCAGTGTTGAATCAATAATGCATTTGGAAGGTAGACCGCACACCCAAGATCAATTCAGTAAAATAGCTTGAGTTAGACAGAAATGATTATGCTGTTTGTGTCCACTGTGTGATTTGTTTATCCACGTGAGGCTCAAAGAAAGTAAACCATCTTCACAGATGAAACTGTACGATTTTACCGGCTATCATTAAACATCTTTGTTCCTCAAGTCTAACACTGCCAGGTAAGATGTAGCAATTGCTAACACAGTAACAAGCAAAATCTCCTGGCTATTATTTCTCTGGTGTTCGCTCGCAAAAGGCTCTGGCTCATTATAGAGCTCCTTAAATTGGTCTGGGATTTCTTCCACTCAGTGTGAGACTTCTGCTAAATGGTTTGGAGCCACTTTCCTCTATTATGTAGAATCAAACTTATTACAAACAAATTTTTCCTCCAGGGCCATGCTTATAATTTTCAATTAGATGAAACAAAGTTAGTTGTAGGCGCAAAGAGGACTTGATCTTGAACTGGTATGTGGTTTGCGCTGTGTGGGAAAGGTGGGGGAGTCTTGACTAGAAGCAGAACATTTACTGAAGATTTAATGGTTTAAAATGGCTTCAAGATTGGAGGCCTGCAGGAGTTGGACTTGTTTTCCTGGTTTAAATGTGACCTACTCCTGCATTTGTAGTTAGGATACTCTAATTATGCACATGCTACAGTTATCCTGAAATAATATTTACTCCTATTTAGCTTTCTTTCTAACAGATGCTATTAAGACAATGTGGCTGAAATTACAGCACGGCTATGGCAACCTTGCATTTAACTGATTTGCATCCAGCACTTTATTTTTTAGATCACCGTTATCAGTTTTATGTACAGATATGCAGTTTAGCAATATTATTTTAAAAATAGGCCATTGCTTAATCGTGTATAACTTATGTTGCTGTTATATTTTACTATCCAACACTCTAGTGACCTGTTTGTATGCAATATTTTTACTACAGTCTACAGCTGCTTTCTTAAACATTGCAGTTACATTAACCAGCAGCACTGGTGTCCTGTTTGCGTCCTCTAAGCTGTAATGTATTATTGCTATTCTATACCAATCCTTCTGTTCACAAAGGCATATTATTCATCTTCCTTGTCCCTTCTGATAAAACCTAAATGGCACAAAAGCCCATGTCTCACAAATCTACAACCCCCCCCCCCCCACATAAAAAAGAGACATTTCGTATTACCCTTATCTTTGCAATACACAGGATGTTACTGCCTGTGAGAACCCTGTGCTTCATGTTAACCTCTGGTATAAAGGAAATGAGTGGAATTCCACAGTAGGAGCCTCAAGTACAGTGGTATATCTTTGAGTATATTATTCCTCCACTACCAGGCTTTTTCCTCTCCTGGTTTATAATTATGAGGTTACTCGCCATGAGCTCCACAGGACCCCAATGGAGACTAGATGACTTTATCTGAAGGGTATACAGGTTATATAAATAGATCAATAAATAAATAAATACATACACTTCAGTACTAACACTGCAGTACTTTGAACAGACTTGCAGGTCACCCATATTAGTCCACTTGTTTTGCATTGCACGGCAGAACCATAGCAGATTTTTTAAAAATCTTAATTGCAGTGACACAACAGCCAGCCTGGCATCTCTTCATTGGAATATAATGAAGTGTGTGTGTGTGTGTGTGCGTAGGTGCGTGCGTGCGTGCGCGTGTGTGTGTGTTTGCTCACCTGTGTAGATGAACCTCCCGGGGGTCCCCTTGCAGAACTGCTTGGACTTGTAGGACAGTGTGACTTCCACCACCCCGGGGATGTGCCTCGGTGGGGTTTGCACTCGAATTGCATGGGGAGTGATGAGCTGGAGGAGGAACAGAGAAGCCACAATAACAGCAGTCAGGAGCCTCGCAAACCTGCCAACACAGTCATCACAGCCGCTCTTCATCGGCAGGTCTCAGTAAACAAAAGCTTCATAAAGAAAACAGAATTAACTTGTCAAGTCACTAAAAAAAACAAAAAACAAAAAAAAAACACTTCTCTTGATATTATGCACTGCAGAACTCTTGACAATATTTACAAGAGCGTTCCAAGCGATTACATGTGTGTGTTCCCTCTAATAGGCTTCTTTTCCTTCTTTTTTCTCTGAATATTTGCTGGCGTGTATGTGCGAAATATCCCTGGGTTCAATTGTTGTACAGTATGTGTTATTCTTTTATTCTAACGTTATTCTGTATGCATGAGTGTTATAAGACTGCCTGCATTATATTTGAGAATGCTGTATTTCATGCATCTGCATGTTATTTGTAAACTTATACACAATGTGTGTGTCTGGATAACACTATTGTAGCAAGGTGATTTCATTCACTGCAACTAAAGGCAAATCAACATTAAAAGTACTACTTGGACTGTTTACAATGAACATTTTTATTGTATGAGACTCTACACTGCACACCCCTGCTTTACTATGATGGCTGAGAGAACACCTGTAGTCACACAGCAAATACAATACAGAATGACTCAGAAGAAAAATAACCGCACAGCAAAGTGAGCCATGCATGGATCTGTTCATTAGACTAACTGATTGTTATCTACACACCCAGTGATAAATATCAGAGCAGCCAAAACACTCCTTATCAGCGCCTCTACATCCTGTAATGCCAGATAAACATTCCTGCACCAAGAGCAACCTCCACCAGGACTGGGCTCTAATTGGAAACATGCTTTCCACTCTGTTATTTCATTCCAGCACCGTCTGCACAGAATAATGCTGTCAAATGCGTTGTTTGCTTGATTTCTTGATATTGCAATATCAAACTCTACTGCACATTTGGGAAGTGCATTTTAAATATATAAAAACAGCAACATTATTTTCTGTGGGTAAAAAATATATAGAATAGCAACAATTAACACATTTCAAAAGTCACCTGAGAGAGATTGGATTATTGAATGCCAAAGTGTTTAATTATTATTATTTTGAATATTTATTTTAAGGACATAAACTCTTATATTGCAGGAGATATATATCCTGGCATATATAGTATTATTGTTAAGGTGTTTGAAATATACATATATGGTTAACAAAGCCTTTCTCTCACATTATTAACAATGGGTATCAGGAAATCAGATCTAGTCCCTGTTGGCAATGAGGCTGGGGATATTGCCTCTGCCGGGTTCCCTTCTGTTAACACTCAGAGCTGGGTGGGCCCCTGGGAGGAACGAAGGGATGGAGGGTGAGGTGAGGCAAACTCCCCATTCAGGGGCCACAGGAACAGCTAAGGGTCCTGTTCAGATAGAAATTGTTGCCATATGTGTGGACTCCCTGTAGCCAAGTTAAAGGGATGCTGGACACAAACAATGAGGCATATATGTTTATTTTGAACAGACTTGAATTTGATTTCCAGATATTGGTTGTTAATAATCAGAGAGAAATGACAGGGTCAGCTATTGTACCAGTTTATTTCTTTCTTAAGAAAAATGTTATACCATATAGGCTTATGTATATCTCTCTGAGATCTGAGTTGCAATCAATTATACATTTCTATAGCCTACACTATGCACATAGAATTTTTCACTAAACTATTAGCTGCAGCCTGAATAGCTGAAAAAAAAAAAAATTCCCTCAAATGGTCACAAATAATTACACTGAGGTTTATATGGGAACAGTGCAAACAGTGCAAGTACTACAGAGTAGGGACCTTTGAAGTGGGAAGTGGTAGATTGAAAATACAATATTCAGCATGACGGGAAAGTCATAGTGCTGGATTTACAGTAAGAAGTGCCATGCTGTATGCTCAGATTGCAAAAATATACAGTAGTGGGATGACGATTCCCTGAGTTCCTGCTGAGCTTACTGCTATAAGTATAATATATTTAAAGAATGGAGGCCCCCGAGCAGACCTTTAACAGTATGGCTGTATCACATTAGACTGTGAGGCGCTAGCTTTTTCAAAGCACATTTGCTGTCAGTGCTTTATTTTCAGAAGAAAAACCCTTCTCTTTGTATACCATGGGTTTAGCTTTCAAGAGCAACTTGGTAGGGGCGTGAAACATCAGTTACCTTAACTTATGCATTCTTCTTGTCGTTTAGACTTTGTGTTATTTTCAGTTGTCAGAACCTCATAAGTAGAGCTTCCAAGTCCATCTAGTACAGCATCAGTGGTGTAGTCAAGCTGGAACGTGCCGGAACACTGTTCCGGGACTATTTTCTATCGGCAGCGGTGGTGCAGCCGAGCCGGAACTCGCATAACAGGCAAGCTAAGTCAATTGACACATCTCCCACACAACTCTCTGATTCAGTCAGTAGTCCTCTTCATGCAATGAAAAGAGCTTTAGGAACATTTTGGGTGCATTAGGAACTTCTTCTATTACAAACTCCTTCTTTAAGAAGAATGCTTAAGACGAAGACGACAGCAACAGTGTATCAACTACGACTGTGGGCACAAACAAAGCTGCATGACCTATTATATGTGTCACTAGAAGTTCAGTATACAAATCGAATGTGAATTTGTATAATAATTCTTGTTTAAGAAAATCTAGAGTTCTGGTACCGTCGGATTCAGGACTACACCACTGTACACCATAGTGTAACTCACCTCACTCCAGACCAGCATGGTACCGAATATGACTTGCAAGCCGTCAAAGAAATTATCTCCAATTATGATGACTGTAGCCCCTCCCGTAGTCCATCCCTCGCTGGGGCTGATGGCTTTGATGCATGGCGTGGCTGTGTCCAGCAAGAACAAGGGGAAACAGACAGACACAACATCTTTTGTCAGTACAGAGGCATAGATATTCTTAAACATATAAAAAAAAACAGAAACCTTCTATTGATACTGGGAGCTTGAGATCCCTGAAACCACTCAATTAGGTGACCTTTCCTGGTTTTTCATGCTCAGTCTGAATGAAGGAAGATATAAGAAAGCCACAGTGCTCTCTGTAAATAACCAAGGAACACAAGAGCTGGAGTTAATACCTGAAAAACTTGATCTTCTGTGAATCTCAGCCAACTGTATTTTATTGTATTTAGTAATGAAAAACACCAGCAGTGTTAATATAGAGTTTAAGTGGTGATATTAAGATCCGCCACTGTTTAGATTATTAAAATGAGCCCCTGTTTAGTTTAGGCCCCCTTACTGTGTCGCCCTTAAACCTGATTGAGGATCCCTTATAAAGTAAATAAAAAATGACTTTATTTTAAAAGACAAATACATCAAACTGGGTTCCACGTTGATTGAGCTTCACAAATGGCAGCTTATTTACATTGCAAAACCAAAAGAAAAATAACATAATTAAAAAGGTATTAAATTGTAATTATATACACACACTTTACATTACATGAACTGCAATGTAATTATATAGTAATTAGTTCAATTTTGCCCAATAACTATTTCAGTTATTAATATCCTATTCGTAAATGTTTTACTTAACGATGGAAATGGTGGTTATGGTGTTCCTGATAAAGAATACAGTTATCATTGTAGGGCAACTTAGTGTAACACACTACTACACATATTCACAGTGAAATATATGGCTGAATAATACTGCACATTTGAATATCACTGCTGAAAAACTGAAAGAGACATTTTAAAAATGAAACCTTTCTGTGCCAGATATAAAATATTAAGCAATTGTAAAAGGTGGTTGTAAACTGTTGGGCTGATCCGATTATCAATCTAACCACACAGATCAGCACTTACAATTATAATTGTTCAAAAATGAAAAGGGAAAAGTGTCAGTATTTATATCCGTGCTTTAAGTCTAACCCAGTATTCTCTGATGTGTATGTATAGTATAGAGGGTATATCTGTAGTGTACTATGTTGTACAACAAGCATTTGCCAGGAAAAAAGCATTGAGGGAAATGTTGCCTGACTTTAGTTTGCTATTAAAATGATGCTGCAAGTCAACAATAGATAGATAATAACTAAGATCAGAAAAAAGACGCACTATGTCTTTTAGGAGGCGTTCCGCTGGACCTTTGATTGTTAAGGGTAGAATTACCAGTGGCTTTGCTCGACACCTGGTATAATTAAGTAATCTGAGGGTTAAACTGAGAAACATCACTCAGCTCCCCTTTGTTATAACACTGATCACTTCACAATAAAACCCCTCTCTCCCAGGGGCCCTCTGAGGCACAGAATGCTAATGCGGGTGATTCTGCACACACTTTTATTCAATATTACGTTGCCCCGCTTGTTTGAGGGTCTCGCGGACCTGATTGTTTTACGAGAGCCGTGTAAATGTCATTCCCATCTCGCTCGCAGCAGGCAGACAATTTTGAGTCCTTACAAGAGTCGATCAAAGGGCAGGCGCTGGGGGAATTGCTGAGAAAACACGGACAAGCGATAAAAATCTAACACATTAATTGGTTTAAATTTCATTTCAGGATGTTGAACTTTGGCTCGAGATTCTAATGCCGCCTTGCAAGCTGGGGCGGACTAATTACTAGAATTCCAATTTGCTTCGGGTGAACAAAAAAAAAAAGACGAGAGTTATGAGGCAAAGCTTTCAGCTTAAATACACATTAAACAGGTAAAGTTGTCTGTTTAGTGGATGTCACAGGAGATGAGACTTAACTGCTCCATGTCTCTCCATGTCATTTACATATGTATGAGTTTGTATCTCACAAGGGGGGATAGAAAAGCTTGTACAGTGCTCTACCAGGTAAAGCCCATCGCGTATTAAAGCTAAATGAATCTGAGCTATTGACAAGCAGAGCAGCCCCAAAGCATGTCTACAGCAGATGGCACTATGGTAGTGGGTTTAGCATCTTATCATTGTTGCAATAGGTCAGGCCAGAACCTGAACCCGAAGTCTTGGTATATCATGTTTCTTTATATCAACAGCAGCAGGTATGGAGAGGACAAAGTGTCCTATTAAGGGGATTAAAGAAAAAGGCAGTCTGTATTTGAGCCTACTGACCCCAAGGGCTGCCAGTGAAAGGGACCAGCCAGGAGGAGATCACAGTCACTCCGGCCCCAGCATCACCCAGCATGACCCATGTAAAAGGACCAGGACGCCCCATGCTGGCTGATTCAAAGGAACAGAATTAAAATGTGCTTACATGCTTGCGGCAATGCCTCCATGCACAAGTGCTTTTTTTTCCATTGTCGCGCAATATATCACAGGCTTATTCACGGCAACATAAAGTAAGTTCTGTGTGCTGCAGCACAAAAACAAAAAATAAATCAATAAAGGAATGGCATCATTATCCTAAACTTTCTCTCAAAATGATGTGGAGAACTGGAAATAAATAATAAAAACGAAGTTTAAATTCAAATAAATGTAAACTCAGACTTAATTAATGTCGGTACTAGTGCTGGGAGCGCAAAGTAACCAAATAACTTTTCATACACAGTTCAAGGATAGAAGAACAATTGAGACGGCTCTCCTATGAGGGTACTGATCAATGCATGCCAGGCTTCCTTGAGGAGAAATGATTAGAATGTTTTAAATCTCTTTCTGTGTCTTCTCCTCGACACCACTACAGAAGGCAGTAATATGAAGTTAAGAAGACAAAGGCGTAAAGGTTCTCAACAGCTGCTGATCTATCTGGGGGGGGGGGCAACAAACAGAAAAATTTCAAAATCTGCTTTTAGAGCAAATCTTTTTCTGGGGCACTAACCCACAATGCTGAAGCTTACCTTTTCTAATTAAGGAACAACCAGAAGGTGGGTGGTGGATGTTTACAGTTTTTATACTCCCCTGAGAGGTCAACTGACCCACAAGGGCAAGGCCACACAAGAGTGAAATGGCTCTGTGATGAGAATGGCTTATTGGGGTTTGAGAGCTTAGAGGAAGTCTGTCTGAGCTCAGGTGCTCCAACTGCACCCTGAGAGGGGAGTGATTCTGCATATTTGAGAAACGAAGTGAAGGGATGGAAAAGGAAACAGCATAAAAAAAGCTACGCAGCTGGAATTAACTATAAATACCCCCAAATTGTTAGTGGTTTTAACAGTTTTTAAAATCCTGTGCCCCTTTACAGTAAAAGTGAATCTGTTGCTGCGTAACACTGAATACATAAACCTGCTTCACGGCTATTGAGCTCAGTATCCAACGGTGTGAATTTTACCACCGCTTCACAGTGGAGTGTGTTTGAAATTGAAAAATGAATCAACTAACAATACTTCAGTTTGTGTTTTTTTTTGGAAGTCTATAACTGTAATGTAAAATCCCCTTTAAATGGCAATGTGCTTTGATAAAATCAAAAAAGTAAATGTCTATTTTATTTCTCAAAAATGAAGTATGCTTGTCCAGTGGCTTACAAGGCTCTATAAATGGTCTGTATACAAAACAAATGCATCTCGCTGCGCCAATTTTGTTAGTCAAGCGATTGGCCAGTATTTCAGTTTTCTTATCAGCTTTCTGGGTCAGCTGGAAATGCAGGCCACCGCCATATTGGATCCTTTCTGGCGCCGCGGTTACATCATATCGTTGACAGCCCCCCACACCAGTGAACGCTGGCAGAGTGAATTATGTCAGAATGCAAAGCGTTCGGGTGCAAAAATAACAAAATGAAAAAGTATTTTTTGTGTGCTTAAGCCTTTAAACCAACAAAGGGCGGCCATAACAAAACAATGGCTACATAAGATAGGAATGGGGCATCCGCTCAATAGAATACTATGTGTGACTATAGAGCGAGTCAACGACAGGATGTCACACAAAGCGCGATCGAAGAGAGCTCAATACATTCAATGTTAATTTGTTTAAATAGTTTTTATACGATATACTGCTCAAGGAGAGGCTGAAAATGCGTCAAAAGCTTTAGTTAACATGTTTTCTATTGAAATGGTTATATATGCATTTGCATTACGTTCCCCTTTAAGTACCAGTATTATTTAAAATGCTATTGCATTAATAACCCTCTGTATCAGACAGTTTACATTATTACTAACAGAGGCATGGGATCGCAAGAAGCTGACAGTCATGATTCAGACCTACACAGTGTAGGACTGTCCAAGCTGTACTCGAGAAACTGTGACTTTAACCAAACTTGTAAAACTTGCCTATACTATGTAATGACCAGGGTATCAGTACGATATTGTGTTAATATAACTGTATTTGAATGTTTAGTGAAAAATACAGAACAGTGTGAAAAAAATAACAACTCAGAGGCCTTCATTTCTTTTCATATCTGAGAATTATTTTGTGCTTTATTTAAGCATTACAGACTTTAGCTTACTAGAAAGAAGATGAAAAAAGGACAACTGTCATTAAACAAATGAATACATACCAAATCTACTTCACTTGACATGTGACTACAGCAAGTTGAACATGCAGCAATGTGCTTAAGGGAAGCAATCCAGTCTCTCCAGGATAAATTAAGCAGTATTTATTTGTATTTTTTTTATATACCAAATCGAAGGACAAGCTGTAATGCCATTTGGAAGGGCTTTGGAAATCATAAACTCCAAAGATGAACAAGTGTACTGGAACAATCTGTGATGCTAATCTTGGCCTAAGTCGATTTTTTTACAGGCGCTGAAATTGTGCGCGGATTAACCAGATGGTCGACCGAGAATCCATCTGATAGGATTAAACTTTGGTGCCTCCCTCTGCTCCATCTGCTCCACACATTGCTTAAACATACAGTTCGGTACAACTCTGCAGACGGTGTAAGGAAACAACAGAACGACCAAATGGGATCTTTTGCCATTCTCTTCCTAGGGGCAGCTGATGGTGCTGTTTGCCTACGGATACTTCTTTTGCCATGTTTGAAAATGATTTAAGCCCCAGACTGCTGACCACATGGTAATGCTAACAACTTTATACATTGATTTTGTTTCCAAAACTTTATTCTGATGTATGCTGTATTATGGTGTCATCCTAAACAGTTACATTACTGACTAGATTTGAAATATATGGGAAGATGCTACTGTCTAAAACCCTGTAACACATGCTTTTCAGATAAGAAATAATTGGGTGTGGTTATAGAAAAAAAATGTATGATCCTTAATCTAGAGTCTAGTATGGTAACTGACTTCAAGTCATCTTTCTCAGCTGTTTCTAGGCAAAGCCTTTTCATTGAAAAAAAGATATTTTTTTTTATCTCCTTAAATTCCTTTTTTTATTACTGTAACAAATACTGTAAAAGATGTATTTAAATCCCTGGAATACCAAAAAAGAAAGTTATTGGATTTGGATTTAACTCAGTTTAGCTCTGAACATTAGTTAATGAATAATCTGTACAAGTCATTAGAGATTATTAAAGCAATTTCATCTAACCCGAGTTCAGAAACAGATTTGGTCAATTGTAAAGACGGTGGCATAATGTTAAGGCGTTTTGTCTGAGGAAATGTGTGCTATTTAAAGGAGGCCTAGCCTCATGAAGCATACGTAGTTTGAAAGACAGTCTCACAGGGGAAATGTCTTGTCTGTTTGTGGTTTTTTATCCTTCGAGCATCTGAAATGCCCTTTTTCTGAATAACAAAAACAGAGAGAAGAGGACCTGTCTGACATATTTTCCCTCTGAAACTAAATGGTTTTAGTGTTTTTTTTTTATATTATTAACTTGGCAGACTAGACAATTAACACAAAATAGATCATGGTGCCGCATTGACATGAAACTTACAAGAGGACAGTCAATCCTCGTTAATACAAATTTTAAAGGACCAGCAACACATTTTGCACTATACCACTAATTTGTTTTATCATTAGTAGCCTATAAGCCAAATGTATACTGTCCAGTTATTCAGGGGTGCAGTGCTAAATTGTACAATTACAAACCACCTGCACATTAATAGAATAGGTGTGTTTCCTATTCCTATACAGATGGAGTGCACAGTCTATTGCTCCCAACACGTTGGGGAAACCAGAAATGCCATATACATTTGTTTTCAAGGCTGTAAGTACACCCTGCTTTTAGGGAAAATTAGGTATTTGGCTGTTCACCTCAAAAATGCATTGAGCACAACTGGCAATGCATGAGAAAAAGCAGACTGGGAAATTCCCTCAATAATTGCGACTGTTTAAAATATGCTTTCAAAAACGTTCTTAACAAACGGATGCAATTGTAAGTGTCACAATTGCTTGCAGCTTTCATACATCTTGTTATAATATTTGGGAACCCTCATTTGCACTATCCCCCTTTTTTGTGAATTTATGCAGGAACGCCCATGATTACATATTCATCTAAGGTTGAAACGCAAAGAAAAACTGCTGCCGCAAAGCATTCCCTAAAAAGTCGCAAATAGCATTGCGACTGTCTAGTAAATTTCATCCAAGACTTCCGACTTGTTTGCAACTGGTTTGCGACTATTGTGACAGGCGCAACACTTTAGTAAACCTGCCCCTAGGCCTAAGATATTCTATTTAAAAAAAAAAAGAAAAATGTGCTGATTTTATTTTAAAGTGTTACAGAATGCAAATGCATGTGTAAAACGCATTTGTGTAAAAGCTGTAATAAAAGCATTTCTCGGGAAAAAAAAGAAAAAACATAAATTGGTACTGAATTGTAATTCCAAAACTGTCACTCCCAGCCCTCATGTTAAAGTGTAGCAATAGTGTTTAAAATATATCCCACTCTCTTGAAACGATGCACTCTGTTACCCTAGAAATGTGGGTCTGTCAAGTTATGACTAAAAGGTGATTAAAGGTGGTATTGAAAGTCGATCACTGTGTTTCCTGCAACTGCAAAACGACCTTAAACCAGAGAATGCCCCATGTGTATGTGCAGATAGATTTTGAGTAGATTAATGACAATTTGAGTGTTTTTAATATAATTATTAATGCACATTTTTGCTCTTAGCCAACGGTGTATTTTACTATTGTACTTTGTATTAGCATAAGAAATATAATTTTTAAAAATCCTTATGAATTCCAATGGAATAGCTGTCATTCTTAAGTGTTTATTAAAGGTCTGTAAAGAACTGGAAAGAGACAACCTCACATTTTCAATGTCACACACAGCAACTGCATGGTCATTACAGGTCACTGCCTTGTAATGTCAGACATCCTCAGTAAGTGTTAAGTACTGGTTTGAAGCTTATTAATGAATGCATTTGTCACATCCCCTTTCAAGAGCTGTGTCTGAGGCAGTTTGACCAAACAGCCCCCTAATGAGGATGGAGTGAACACCCCAAACAGGAGGCCATACATCACGACCCCACCATGCCGTCTCCAGATGTGAAGGCAGGGCATTGCTTTTCCACGGCAGGAAGATTGGTTATTTGTTACACCTTAATTAGGGGAGTAGATACTGAGGAGCAGTTGTCATAAGCATGTCTTGCATCATTGAACAGATGGTTGCAGGATGTGGGATAAGTCTCAGCATATTCTGTTTATCAGGGCCCTTTCCCACTTCTTTTCCAACATTAACCTTCCACCATCTCCAGTCTACTGCCTGACAAGCACCTTCGCTGGTGAGCCTGCAACCTGCATAAGGGCAGTATCGCCATGCAATTGGTGTAGCTGTACTGCTAGCTAGCTGTAACGCTACACAAAGTGATTTAGTCACTTCTCCTAGGCAGCCTGTCAGATCGATGTGCCTTGCTTTGCCTGGCTGCATATTAAATCATTAGATAATAAAGTGTTAGAGCATGCAAACTGACAGGGTCTTTGCACTATCGTTTTTCTCAGAGCAGAGTGTTTTGCCACAGGGAACAAGTAGACATAATTGAAGTGGCGTTTGACTCCTGCTAGTGTTTTCAGAACCTATCCAGCCATTTAAAATGGCATTATCTGCAGTAGTCTTCTTTTTTGTGTGTCACAAACATTGCTCTCTTCTCTGTTCCTGAAGGCAAAGTTGTGACTGGTAAGCCAACAGGTACAGTAAGCAGGCAAAAGAGATGAACAGCAAATGGGTCTCTTCACTGGGTTCAAGTTCATGGCATTTTAGCTTTCTTAAATTATTTAGGATGGTTGTGTTTCTTTTTCAGGTCAGTTTTGTAAAATAAATCCTGGATATATACCTTACATTAAGGTGTATATCACTCCCTCCAAACTAAAGTCTTAACCCTTGAACCCCTGGATTCATCAATACCTCTTGAGTGTGTCACCATTCACTGCCACTGATGCTGTTATTAATCGGTACAAAAACATGGTGATTGATTGCTTGCTTCAGGATAAGCAGCTACGTTAAAAAACGGTTGGAGGTTATGTAAGGGGTTACAGGACAGACGACTTCCGTCTTCAGTAATACATTCCCTCACTCACTCCTGGTAACACACGAAACAAGGTCTCAACTCACAATCACCCGACAAGGCAATCCAATGAAAAAGATCTGCCTACCATGTTCCAGATAAGAGGGCGTACCTTCAGAGGGATCGAGCCTCCGAGCCCTCCGCCCATGCTTTGAGTTGTTGTGCACAAACATGTTGTCTGAGACCGCGAGGACATGGCCGTCCACGTTTACTGTTGTGGAAACAACAACCTGCAAAGAGATAGAAAAGCACAATTTAATACTGTGTAGAGTGGGACTCATTCAAAGGGGCACCCTGATGCCTTCCAGCAAAAACTAAAAATGATAAATAGTGAGCAACTTGAGTTTAATACACGACTGCACTATGTAGTTGCAAGAACAGAGCGACCAAATTAACTGGACAAAAAACTATTTGTGGGAAAAGATAAAAACTGCAAACACATTCATTCGAATAAACTGAGAAAATAAATATTTATATCATGGGGGCCATTGATGGCAAATATAGGCACGTTGCTGTAATCCCATTGGGGTACTACATAGCACAGTAATGAAATATAATCATAATGGTGCAATTATATCTATAGCTTAAAAAGTTTCTGATTGCTTGGAAAAAACGAGAAAGGTCTTAGTCAATTACCGCCACAACTAATTAAACACTTGAGTTTGCTATCTTTGTCAACATTTGCAAGCTAACTGTGCTCCGTCTTCCCATTCCCAGCTTGGGATTGACAGCTTTGGAAGTGTTCCAAGCAGAGACCTGCTCCAACCACCAACCCCCACACCCCCCCCCCCACCCCAAGAGGCAAGAGGATAAAAACATTATAATCCATAAAGTGATGTTCTTTCACACGACCTCTGATAAACAAATATCACAATCGTTTGTTAATTGCTGTTGTAGCTCCCTCCTCACGCGCTGACAGTCTGAGCTGCAATCCACCAACTCCTTTTTAATCCACCTATTATGTCGACTAATTAACTCTGTTCGTTTATTCCCTCTGTCATTATCAGGGCCTGTCAGCTACGTGAGCGCCGCTGTGCAGAAAGGCCCTGGCCCTTGTGATTGATCACCAATAGATTGACATGCAGATTAATTTAATTAAAAATCGCCTCACTTGAGGAGCCAAAGACAATGGCGAGGCGCTAATAGATTTGCTCTTGTAATAACGCAAGCCCCCGGCACCATTACAGAAGGGGTTTTGGACTTATTTTTCTGAATTCCCCAGCCGATTGCTAAGGCTCTTATTTAAATTGCTCTGAAGCTTTGAGAGGTCTCAGCCTCTCAAGAGGAGAAGTGCTTGACAAGACTTGGCAATCGTTGCTTCAGGTCTCAGAGGGAGCTGCCTTATTTTTTGAAGACAGCTTGAATGAAGGCATTGTCAAGGTTTGTGAAATGTTGTTTGTGATTTTCCTTTGGCAGTTGTCATGTCACCTAAGTTATGGTCTCAACAGAGGGTGGAGGACTAACGGATGCTTGTGCATGTCTATTGTGTTACTGCAAGAGCTTATGAGCGTTTATAGTGATATGAAGAAATGAGCATATATGTAGAGTATGTGTGGACAATGCTACCTCTTTATACCTGTATTGCCAATTCACAAGCACTTGCCTTTCAAAATATAGTTCTCATCTACAGTACTGAATAATGGGTTGCACTGTATGCACTTTTGTGTTTATAGAATTACAAGTAATTGTTTTGTTTGTGCTAATGCATGTTTATTTCAACTTTTTTTAAAAACTTTAATTTAAAATGTGAAATTAAGTAGCACTATGCCTATTAACAATTATAGAATTGTTTTATTTTTTATTTTTATTGCAAGTATTACTGTTCAGTACTGCACCTGGAATTCCAAAAATGTGAAAATAAAGTTACAGTATGTGTTACCTTTTGCAGATGATGTAGTTAATCAACGTCAATAAACATTATGAGGGGAAAGAAATCGCTTGACTGTTGTATATCTTTAAGACTCACAGATCTTTTTGGCTGTGCTAAAATATTCATTTCTTGTTATTTATTGGTATCACTCATCTTCCTCTTTTCTCTCTGCAGTGCTTCAAAATACAAGGATTTTTTCCATACATGTACTTTTAGAGCTTTTTTAAATAGCGCTGCCTATTCCATGCCTGATACAGAACTGTGTATGCACATTGGTACATTTCTTTATAACAAATGCTAAAAGAATCCTTGAAAAAACTCAGGCATGGTTAGATGGTGAGGTGCTTCATATTGAGTTCAGGGAGGGAAAAGAAAAGATAATTTATACTTGATCACAAGCCTGTGATGCACAGAGAAGAATCCTTTGTGGCCCAATTAAGATAAAACTAAGAGTGAAGGGAAGTGACTTAATACTCAAGTCCCTTCATACATGCCACTTGCAATGCAGATCATATCCATTGTTAGTAGAAAACAATTGCGATTTTTTTAAAGTATTTTTTTATTTTAGTTCAGATGTTTTTAATAATAATAAAAAATGTTGTTGATTTATTTATAAAAATATTGGTTTGCCAACAAACACGTGTTGAAATATAACATTCCATTTCCAACAAATTTCATTTTTTAATATGACTGAATACATTAATAAATGTAGAAACAGAAAGACAATGTTAAAACAATAACTCTATGCAAAACTGTTCTCTAGTAGCTCATGATAAACATACACAGACATGGCCTACTAGGCTTCAGACTGGCAACAGTTTATTTATTTATACCTGTGAGCAATTCCTGCTCCAGGGAAAATCATTTGCTTGTTGTGAATGCAAAGGTGCAACTAATTGACACAGCCTTTTGTAATTATGCAGCGACTGTTTACATGCTTTGAGCCCGACCGCTGTGAAGCCCAGCCTCTTTGACAGAACATCTTTAAGAAGTCAACTGATTGGTAACCTTTCCCGTGCCCTAACCGATCATTTGCACCAGATACTGACGGCTCCACGGAGATAACGTGGCAATAGATTACCATATGAAAATCAGCACCCGGTCCTGGAAGTATAAATTAGGCATGTCAATGTATAATCATGGAACAGAGACGTGAGTAGGACGTTTCTACCTGTCATGTACATGTACTGTATGCAGTCTTGTTAAAGAACAACAGCAATCCATGTGTTACAATACAATGTGTATGTACGTACCATTTTCAGAATACTTCTCTGTGGAGCAGAGGGAATGTCATTTTATTTTAATCTTTCTTAGGCCGTCATTTTTCAAACTAAACACTGCTTTGTTCAGTTAAAGATCTTGAAACCAAGATTGCCTAGTCAAACCGAAGCGAATATAGACATAAAAGATATCTGAGATTCTTCAGTTCTGTTGAGTGTTGACTTGGGATTGACCATCATGCAGTTAGGGATTTTGTTGTTGTTGTTGTTGTTGTTGTTGTGTTTTGGTCCTGTACAGAGTTTTAGGAATATGCTCTTTTATAAATCTCAGGACCTACCTGGAACCTGCGCATGTCCCGAGGATTCCCAGCATTCTTTAGGCAATTCTGGTTGCATTTCAAAAAGAACTTCAAGAAGAACCTGAAACAAAAGAGAAAACAGGAATATATCAACTGTGTTACTCGAATGTCCAGGCAGACAGGAGGCTGGGTACTAACAGGCTTACACAAAGCTCCCAAGCACCGCTGCTCTCCTTGTTCCCAGTGAAAGCACTTTTAAAAGCCTTCAATTCAATAAGTTGACTAGCACACTCTTGTTTCAGCTCTGCAAAAATGACTTCTAATATGAGTGATTCACTTTGGTTTAAGATCACTTGGGATCCTTTTAGCTTTTGGCTTTGCCAGAGGCCAAAATATACAGCCTCCAAGAGAGGCTGGTCATTATAGCTATTAAGTAAAACTGGCAACATTAGATTACAGAAATCTGAAAGGATAAACAGTCAATTTCATCAATTTCAACACATTAGACAGTGTATCCATTTTTTATTTAATTTCCATCTTTTTTTAAAAAATATTATTAATAAATAAATAAATAAAACGCATGACAATGATTTTAAAAATGACATGGAAAAAAATGTTGAATTGTTTAAATAATTGTGGTGGCTAAAAGTGGATAATACAGTTATTTCATATAGTGGTACTTTAAGTAACTATAAAATAGCTCCAATATCTTTTTATTCCAAACTGTAATTACGATCTATATGAAACAACATCGCGCCCGGCAGGCTACAATGTAGCTTAGGAAATACTAAATAACTGTTCATTCAAATGCATGCAGGCATTGTTTGCTGTGCAAGCTATTGATTCTGGCACAGCCTTTTTAAACTAAGCATGAGGAGTAGATGACATATGTTTCAGTTGTTTCTTTAGCTTTATGCCAGAATCAATACATTAGTTTAAGCATCAAAAAATGTGATGACTGTATTTGTGAATGTGTTACGTGGCAAAAAAGAAATACATCCTATGGGTGGCAAATCCTTGGACAGGTCACTAATAATAATCAGAACAATAACACTTCTGAGAAACTGCTGAGAGTTGATTAAACACTCTCCTGTAAAGAGCATGCTGCAAATAAAAATAAAGGGTTTGCAAAAAGGACATCAGAAATCACTCTGTGTGCTGCCCTGCAGAGATTTCCAGGGAAATGATATGAACAAAAATGATATTGCCCTTGTTGATAGGGTACAGCAATGCTATAGTACCATTAGATAACATTTAGGGCAAGATTGCAGAACAAAGAAAAACAAAAAACAGTTTCAAAACCAGAGATAACTCCAATATGTAATTTAAGAACTTGTATTGTAAGTTATTTCTTCGTACTTTTTTGATTGGTTTTTGATAATCTAGCCCTTGCTATAATTTAACAATGGTGTTGCTATAGTTTTTATTTAATATATGCCTTTGTGAGATTACCTCCATCATAAAAATGGTTTCTACAATTTTTTTAAAACATATGGAGAGGATCAGCTATGAAATATCCCCTGACAATCCATTATGGACTCACAGGAGTGATTAAAATGGACCTGTGTTTTGCAAAATGAGAATCCCATTCCGAATAGCCTACCCCTTGAGTGTATCAGATTAAATGCTTAGGCCATCCGAGAAGAAGTGCCCTTCTATTTGAATAGTATAGTTAAGAAGGATAGACCCACTGACATGCCGCATATCATTTTTCAGAAAGGTCCTGTTCCCAAATTTAGGGGTGAGGGGGTAGCCCCATTCTTAAGGTAGAGTAAACGCAGCTCGGAGAGAATACAAACAGAAGTGGCACTCAAGCGGCAAACGAGCCCCATAGCTGGAGCTTGATCAGTTGATGGTCCGGCCCTTGTCAGCAGCTCTTCAGTTAGCACGCGAGGTATGAAGGGCATGGACACTGGATCCCCCTGGTCCTGACCTGCCCTGTTGTGCGGAATGTTGGCAGAATCCAGACACCAGGTCCAGCAGCCCAGGGCCCTCCCCCCAGCAACCCACTTCTTGTTGAAATAAAAAGCCGGGCCATCTGTTGGGAGGCAAAGACGGCCCTGTCAACCCGCGCCTGGAGCCTCAAACAGGGCCTTATGAGGCAATGTCTCTCGGAGCATGGGAGCCACTGGGGAAAACAAAGGCTGCTCTACTCCAGAGGCTTCCAAACACAGTCCTGGGGAGTTGTTTTTTTTTTTTTTTTTTTACAGAGAATGGGAGCCAGCCACCTGGTCACTAGCCTAAAGGAATAGTTTCATAATGGAGTTTGAATGTCACTGTTAAAAATACATGCACTGAAAAGACCAGGGAAAAAGGAACGCGGGAGGAGATGGGGTAAGAAGGAAATGTCAGGCTAGATTAGACATTAGAGATTTTACGAAGCATCTGGGAACATTTTGACATGTGAGTTAGATACAGTATACCAGTGTCCAACCCTTTTTAAAGACACCCTGGTGAGTTAGACAAGAAGATCACAGGATCCAGCTCCCAAATCGTTTTTCGCCAGCCTAATTAAGACAGCCTATTTGACAGGTCTGACTGTACAGTCGCATTATCTCTAGTTTTCAAGCCAAAAAAAAAGAACTACTGTACTGCACTGTACCCAGAAAGTAAGCAGAAAGGGCACCTTTGTGAAACCTACACCCAATTTGAGGTTCTTCCTTCATAAAGGTAGATTGAGTAAAAATGCTGCCCTGTCTCTTATCTAATGTTTCACTGGAATTAATTTCTACCCCAAAGGTCCAAATCTGTTTTAAATCTACATGGAAAACATAGGCACCACTATGGGTTTTATTAATCAGTCTACAGTCCATTATAGTGCCACTAAAGTAAATAACATTAAACCCCAGATATGGTTATTCTGTGTTTGGCCTGTGGTTTACATAAGTAATAAAACCAGGGATCAAAATCTGATAACGGCAGGGCAGAGTTTAGTGCTTCTAATGCGTTCACAAAGAGCATATGGTACCAAATCAGGAGAAGCGTGCTACCTTTTCAGTAACACTGTGCAATGTTTGCTCCAAATCCATTGTGCCATCTACTCATTATAATTTAGGGTGCTGAGATTTAGAGCGCTTTTTAGAATAAAAGGCAAAAGCTTAACCCTTCAGAAGTCCTCCTGCCATTTTAAAGACCTGGTGTTCACCTCCAAGCTCCTGCCAACCTAATCAAGATTTAGCTGTGCCAGCTTTGTTTCCACATGACAGAGCTTATTGCTGTCATAATACATACTAAACCGTGAACCTTTTGAAGGGGTTTTTTAAATGCCATCTTAAAATGTAGCTACATTAGTGTTAGATGATGAAGTAAGATGTACAGCACTTCTTGCTTTGTCAAATCAAAAAAAAAATACAATAGAGTACTGTAAAACAAATATAAATTTGAGTCTTTCAGTGCCAAAAACACCACACAGTTATTTTACCTTGAAAAGCAAATTCATTTTCTTCAACTTTAATTAGCATGACTGCTGACCTAAGGGACAGTAGGCCATTGCCACTGACCTGGCTCCTCTCAGCTGCCTGTCTGCTGCTCCACAGCAATTACAAAGTGAAAACGCTGAGGTCACTAGTGTGACCAGCAGTGTGACAGACCTCATTAGAATCACCAACTCTATTATTGGATTAGAACTGGGGAAAGTCGCTTAATTAACAGAACTTTTCTTCATTTGCACTCTTAAAGTGCTAATATTCAGTCACCCTGCCTCTTTTTAATGATTTTCTGTGAAGACATTTCTGTTTCTTTTTGACCTAGCATAGACCATGCATATGAAAATGTAACGCACAAAGAAGGGTTTTGATAAAATCAAGTTTCAAACACTTTTTCACCTCTTTAGATTTTAAAGTCAGCCTACATGAAACTGCACTGCTTTCCTGCATAATTTATAAGCAGAATGCATGGCATTCTTACAATTATGAATACAAAAAATAAATAAAATCTTGTTCCAATTAAAACACCTGGTGAATAATGTTAACCCCAGAACCATTAGGACCAGATGTCACATTAGTGTGGTAAAATAGCATCTGTATTTGAACATAGCTAGTAGACTGCAGGACAAGTCTGCATCATTTGACTGAGACATAGGCTACAGCTTTTCTGCACAACTAGCTGTTTGCATTAATAAAATAAGGAGTTAGCTGAAAAGTGGCTGCACTTTGTGACATCTGTCATATGACCTGGTGCATTTCACACGGTGCTTTGTCATTAACACATATGCAAGTGACACAGTCTTAGATTTCTAAAGTTAGTACTGTTGTGGTCAAGTGATGACAGATATATGTATTATGATACTAGCTAAAAGAAGACATTAAATAATAGAAAGCATAATTCATTGAGTATCCCTTTTAGAACCCTGAAAGAAAACATGTGTTGCAGTGCCATCCGTTTCTTATGGGCAATGGAACTAAATTCACATTTTTCTTTTTGTTTTAAAGCCTGTTTGGTTGCATTTAAATGTGGTATTCATTAAACTTTTCTTGACTGCATCGAAAGCAGTTTATCTAACCTTACAAAGGTTACAAACCGTCTAAAAATAAAGTGTGCGTTTATCTAAGCTCAATGGCAGTAATTAACTGGTTTACTGTAGCACCTGTTCATGCAATTTGGGTATTATAAACACAGTGCAAGTAACTGTAGGCCAAACATATCAGTGCATCTGTTAAAAAATAAATGTCAACACAAAAGAACCACTCAGTTGGTTCAGACTCTTTGGTGAACTGTATAAGTAACCAACAGAGGGCTGCAACCAATCACAAAACACAGACTGTGTAGCTGCAAGAACCAGCAAGTCTACTTCACAAATGCTCTTTTTGATGCAATATTTGATTTCGATAAGGCCTTATAGTTCCTTTAAGCCAGTGGTATTCCCCTTCCCTCTCTGTCAGTCCATTCCAAACTAGGCCCTTGTTCCAACCAGGACCTTAATTGTTTAATTCAATACCTCGGTTCAATGAATCAATTCCAGACTTGGTTGGAACAAGGCTCTCGTCTGCTCAATTCAGTAATAAATGACATGATTGGAATAAGGTCCTGAAAGAGCTACAGGTGAGTACCACTGCTTTAAGGTATTAATCTGAATGCGTTTACGCACTATAGTAAATGGAATACTAGAACCTGCTGTTTAATAATGTTTATAGGAGTGTCCAGGGGGTGTGCCACCCTGCTGATTCCCCTGAACCCTGATATCATGGGACTGTATTTCAAAGAATAATGATGGGATGGTTCCTTTTTGGGGACAATAATTTTAGGATCACACTTGCAACTGCTTTTTACACTAATTGCTGAAGCATGTGTTGTTAGCAGACTTGTACGTCTCTGCTAACTCTGCCCCTCTCTATTCCCTGAAGCATTAATCCCTCATCTCCTGCACAGTCGTGGGTGAGAAGCAAGAGATCTCAGCTGTCTTAGTGTGTCACTAACACAGTGAATGTGAGACATTCCTCCAAGCACACAGTTTAACCTCTGGGATGACACCCAGTTTCGCTTTCAGCCTCACTAAATCCTCAATGAAAACTCTTGCAGCCACGCTTGATTTATAACCCAAACTGTAAATCTCATCCACACACTGGGCTGATGGAACTGGAATGTCAAGCTACTTTTGAAAAGATGCATATCCTACACTGGAGCTCTCTGTGGGGCTTAAGAAAACAACATGCTTATGTAAAAAAGAGAAGTCGATTCACCAGAATACACTGCATGCCTTTTTTTTTTTGTCAGGGACCAACGAGTAATAAATCCATAACAAAAATGAATTAGCCATGGAACGAATTTTACAACAGCCCATGGCTCCCCAAAAAAAGGAAAAATAAAAGGCATAACCAGAATATACAATGTGGCCAGGGAAAGCTTTATAAATTAAAAGTAAAATTGTAAGATGGCATGTTATTAACAGAGACCGATTTAGTTGTAATATTAAACTCTGTTATTATTATTATTATTATTATTATTATTATTATTATTATTATTATTATTATTATTATTATTATTATTATTCAGAAAACATGAGTGACTTTTACTTCAAAGCTTAAGAATCTGTTGCTGCATACATATCCCTAAAGGGGTGCATTTCAAGTCCCTAAAACTAAAGAGGGCCTTTCTTAGTAACCACAAGAGTTGCTTTTATTTTTTCCAATTGAAAGGATCAGAAAATCTAGTTCTGTCACCGTTCCCAGCCTGATCGACAGACAAGTTTCATTATTCCTGTGAAGAGCTCATTGATATGTGAAGTACAGCTGACTGATTGGCTCTTAAAGGTATAATGTATATTAAAGTACATACTGTCCCTTTTAGGAGTCACTCTAAGTCACTGTAGTGTAGACTGTGACCTGACGCGTTTAGAATTGATTAGAGAGCCCTGTCATGCTTTCCCGAGGGTCCTCGAATTAAAACAAAATTGTAATTGTTATATGCCATGTGGAGAAGGGGTCCCATTTTTCAATTTTGTCTAACGCATCTTTTTTTACGATAGCCTTTGAGGGTTTGATATCATAACTGAGGGCCCAACCTTCAATTTGCGGGTCACTTGAGGTGGCTGTGTAGATTACGAGGTGGTCCTAGAAAATCAATCATTAAAAAAAAAAAGCAGTATGACTGCAGTATGACTGCTGCCCGTTTGACAGCTAGCGAATAATCATAAGAATTTACATACCTTCCAACTGCCAGGATCTGAAGGAAAACAAACCATGAGACAGCCACAATCAGGCGCTGGCCAAACATTTAATAAAATTAAATTAAAAATAAAAATATTAAAATGATTAATACGGGCAATTCTAGCATTACCGTCACTAATACTGACTAATGGGGAGTGGAGCTGGGGGTTTGCAAATCAGGATCCCTTCCCTTTGCTCTGGCTAACCCTCCTCTGCTGGAGAACCCAGCACTGAGCCTTGTGTTTCCCTCATCACTTTTAATAAGTCACTCAATAGCTGTAAATTAATGTAACATGTCAGCGTTTTATGAGTGCCGCTTCGCCGCTGTTAACAAATAATGTGCCAGTTTGCGGCCTGCCCTGGCTGCTGTGTGACAAATCAATGAGAAGATGATTTCTCTGCAAATTGAAAAGCGGCCTGCCTCCACTGCTGGGACTGGGATCATTTTTCTGTGATCCGACTAAAGACTCATGTGAATGGCTCTGTGATGGTTTTATCTAGTGGAAAGATTGGTGCTTACCTTGCTGTCATCGCGTATGCATGCCGTGCTGTACGGTAGTTTTGTTTCTTGTTGTTTTTTTTGTTTTTGTTTGACATAACCAGTAAGCTATTTGAAAAATTGTATGTATTTATTTATTTCTGTTCATGCAGGCTGTGAAACTAATATGTGGGTGTATATGGGGGGGGTTCTTTAATAAAGAATTTGTGGAAGTTAAAATGCGTTTTCACTACCTAAAATATTTATTGAATTAGACTCAAAGATCACAATAACTGAGCTTGGCGATTTTATAATGAAGTAGTAAAAGGAGACTGAGGCATAAGGGCTGGGCTGTGTGCATCACTTGGGTTAATGTAATAGTCTAATGCATTAGCCTTTCACCTTTCTGTCTGGGGTCAACATCTGTCTCAGTCCCTGTGATAGACTGCAGTCTAATGGCTGAGTATGAGGAGGTCTTAGGATAGCGCCAAATAGGATTTAATATATATATATATATATATATATATATATATATATATATATATATATATATATATATATATATATATATATAGGCCTTTGCATTTTTTACTTAAAAAAGATCTTCATTAAAGGGACACCTAGTTCACCCACCCAGTTTCCCACAAGAATTAAAGTACTTTGTTGAAGTCAAAATCTTGCAAATGAATGAGTGAGTGTATCACGCATCTGCAGTTAGCATACGTTAAATCTCATAACTATTTGCCTAAGCAATTATTATACTTTAAAAAGCGACTATATAATTTTAATGACACACATAATTAATTGTGGCAAAAGATTAGCTATGCATGTACAGGCGCACGATTTAAATACATTAAATACATTGAACAGGAGTATAAAGCAATGTTATTAGTTTAGAGCAAAGACCCCCTTAAATATTCCAGGCAAACATGGCTTTACAGGAATTACAGAGCCTAACAGCACCTTGCCAATTAGCATATTATAAATAGGAAAATGATGGTGGCTATGGAGGGGGACAGAGAGGGCTGCTGGTGTTCTACTCCTTGGGTAATCGAATTCCACTACTTTATGCAAAATAGCGGCATTACAGCGTTTGGGATCTACTTGTATGGTGTTACCCGCGTTATCAGTAAATGAGACGAAGTGAACGGTACAACCTATAAATAATTCAAGGGCTGAGATGGCAATTATGGAGCTGAGCACAACCGACATGAATATTTTATGAAGGCTAAAACAGCCCTCCGAATGAATCACGGAGAGATGAACACACATGCACAGGCTCAGCTGCTGGACGTGCACGCTCTCCCTTTCTCCTCCGCTTGCTCTCCACCTTACCCGGCTCATTTTATTACGCTGTAATATTAACCCCTTCCAACTTAAAGGTGAATTCCCCTCCCGCCCCAGATCTCTATGTAAGACTCTCTAGCCTCTTTCGGTACTGACTCTATTCCCTAAGCCACTAATCACAATACAACTTTCACCCTTAAAGCTAAAAAGCATGTGTGTTCTACCACATCTTTGGTTTCATAGAACAGGGTTGATGGAGCACATACACAGTGGGCATTTCCAAATGTTCTGAAAGCCAATGACTGGATGAAGAAACCTATCCACTGAATCCCTGAATCAGCAGTATAAAAGCAAGTGAAGACCGGCAAAGTATATTGTCAGTGTTAAGCATGAGTCCTGGGTGCAGCACATGACTGAAAGGACAGCTGACTGAGAGCTACAGTAAAAAGGGAGCAAGATTAAAAAGCTAGAGACCCATGCCATGTTCATAAAGACTGTAATTAATACTAAACCATTTATTAATGTGCATGTACAGGTCTCATATAAGGACTAGTGGAGCTTTCAGACTAATCCCAAGCAAAACACACACACACAGACACACACACACACACACACGCACACACGCCAACGCACATACGCACACACGCACACACACACACACACACACACACTTGACTTGAAAAGAAACAGTAATCTGGAAGTCTTTTTACAAGGTGTTGGGATTTTAGCTGTCCAGTTAAAAATAACAAAACAAAACAATCTCTAATAATGTTCTGTACGTGCAGGCGAAGACAGACATCATAGTAAGTTAAGGAGGACACTTCTGTTGGAGTGTTTATGAGCTTTCTAGATGTCTAACATAACCCTTAAACATGACAGCGTTAATCCCTCAGGCTGTTGTAAAGTTGGGAGACTGAGGGAGGCTCCCGTGGAACCAAAAAGTAACCGAGGAGCACTGCATCTGTAAAGAGCTAACCACCAAGCATTAACACACAGACCTGTCTTTGAAGCTGCCAAAATTTCTCTCATACTTTTTGCTTGCAGCACAGCCAAAAACAACAGCAGAGGCTGTTTTTCCTGGTCGATAAATGACAGCTTATTTATCTGTAAGAACGAATGCCCGCTCTCTCCCACTCTCCAAGGCATCCTTTACAACACTGGGCAGATTTTGCTGACAGTTTGAAAATTGCTTACAATACAGATATCTAAAAATCTTTATGAGGCAATATCAGTCTCTTGCTTGGCTTTCTTTTCAAACATCTTTAAAACAAAAAAAGCCTTGTTTTTGCAAAAACTGCTACTTCTCTGTCAGCTGTAACAAAGGTTATTATTATTATTATTATTATTATTATTATTATTATTATTATTATTATTATTATTATTATTAATTTTCATTTTTCTTAGTGAGACCACATGTTCACACCCCTGATCGTAAAAGCAGCAAACAACACTCAACAGTCACTGTTATATTATGAAGTAGAATATAGATGTATGCTTGTTTATCCATGCTGCAACCAACCTAACAGCCACATTTCACATTTTCTTCTTAAAAAAAAAAAAAAAATTACGCAGTCACTGGATTATTTAATGCATACATTATAAAATCAAACACTAAGTGTCATCTTTTCTTTACAATCCAAATTTAGCAAGTGTTCTCATCTCATAAACACAGAAAGCAGATAGAGTATAAATGTAACCAACACATGCTTTTTAAAGAGATCTGCACTTGTAAACAGAACACAGGCCTAATTTCAGTTCACACTAGGGACAGTATTATATCCAGGCTCGTTCTTGGTCCAAGGGCTAACACAGTCTAGATTTTTAAATGACCACCATAGTAGTTGAGACCCAAACCTACATTGTTTGTTATGCTTCATTCCATAGCCCGCACTGAGCTGCTACTTTGAAAATGTACACTTGTTCTTCCAGCATGAGCAACGAGAATGTGACCCAGCTCCAACTGTTTGTTATCCAACAGTAATATTTTAAATGACTTGGAACTGGTGTTGCCATAACCGCATGTGCCAACTCTCACAATGTATCTCTTGAGCCCAAGTGAAGTGTAGTCCCAGTTCAATAATTCTGTTATTTATTTATTTGTTTTCCAACCTCAGGATGGGAAAGAGGAATGCTGTTTCTCAAGTTGACATAATAACCTTGTTTAAAATAAGAGAGGCATTTCCTGTTTAAAGGCTGACATTGAGCATGGCAAAACTGATGATGGCGTTACATAAGGCTTTGCAAGCTAAATTCAGTATTACTGTTTTCTAGTTTAAAAAAAGAATGAGATTCTAAAAGTTTGGACCTTGGAAAACTACAAGGGATGCTAGAAATGTTTAAACACATACAATTTCATTATTAACCACTTCAACTCCAAGAATTTTTGGCATTTGCTACTATGGGACTGTTCCAGAGGTGCTGGGGTTAATAACTTAAGAGACAACAGGCTATAAAAAACGAACTAAAATGATTTGGCCTGGATTTTAATAATGAGGATTAGACAGGGAAATGCAAACCTGAGGTAAATTACAAACCTAGATGTCTGTTTATGCCTTTTAAACATCTGTTCCCTGAAAGTGGCTAGGAAAATAAAACGCGTCATTCCTTAATGTGTTGCTTTCTGGAATGAAGTACTGTCCAGCTGTCTATTCCCCCCCTTTTGTATTCGCTATCGTTCAATCAGGCGCTGATGTCACCGGCCTAACAGCTTTATTGATTGAGCAGGAATGCATGCATGCATGAGCCCTGCGCTGCCACACAAAGAAAGAGAGACGGAGAGAAAGCTCAAGAGAACCGCATCAGATAGCGAGTCTTACAGGATGCTTTCAAGCCCTGGAGATATGCAGAGGCAGAGGGCAGCATTATTTTACATAAGAAACACTTCATATTCAAAATTGTAATTGATAGCTACAAAGGAGGGAGGGAGACGGTGTGCCACGTTTGGGCAGAATGGCCTGCCAATCAACCCAGCCTCTCTCTCTCTCTCTCTCTCTCTCTCTCTCTCTCTGAATGAATGAGAAGGAAAAAAGAAAAGCATCACTGACTGCCACCGTTCTACTGTATGACTTAAAACGCAGGCAATCGTAAAGTGGCCTATTTGTCAATCTTTGTGTCTGTGCCCCAAGCTATGGGATCATGGCTCACATTTTAAAAGTCTTAGCCAGAGCTGATCTACATGCTGGTAGTCGGTACTGTATTATTGCACTTAGCATTTCATACTATGGGATTAGTGTCAGTTTGAAAAATCCACAGAACTGACTTGCATGGCTTGTGTCTACCCAATTGTATTGTACTGTGCGTTCCGGTTGTTTAAACCATGCAATCGTAGATACATTGTAGCTGTCTGCAGAATAATCTATTATTACTAAAACCTAACTGTATTATTTTCTAATTATTGTGGGATTGCAACATGCTGCTGGCTTACTACGATTAAACTCAGGGTTTCTCTAGTGAGATGATAATTGAATGGCCCTTCATTGGGGTGTTTCTTTAAGGTACAGGGTGCATGCAGCTGAACTTAATCCTGACTTGTTTTCACATGTCTATGTTAAACCCCAAAACAAAAGCATCCTTTTTGATGTCAAACTGTATCGAGCCACTAAATGATGTCAAAGGACTCTGAAACATACAGTATTTATACAGCAACACAAAACATAACAAATGCATTCCCTGAGCAGTGCTGAATGCCTACAGTGCAACTGATTCTAAACTGCAGCCCAAGTCTTACATTGGTGCTCCATCACCTTACCATAGGAACGACTTGTCTTCCCTAGCTTCCGATGACACAGGATTAACCTTTTCCAAGTCTTAACCCCAACCTATCAGACCTATGCTTCCCGTATGTGAAAAACAGTTTATCCAGTCTATGCAAATGTGCTGGTTTTTTTTGCTGTCTTTTTGTTGGCAGACAAACATAACTTTGTAGCACCTGTGTAAAATAATAAGAATGAAACGGACGATTATTTTCAAAGAAACAAGTAAGATGGGGGAAGCGAGCTACTCCTATTGCTGCTGCTACGACTACAGCAACTCTCCTGTATATTTTAGAAGCTGAAGGCAAACATCTCAATAATGCATGAAGGAGAGATTGATTTTTTTGGCTGGAAGGTCTTTTTTTTTTTGGCTTGCAGCGAGAGAAATCGTTCAGCACAGAATGTTGTTGTGTGTACGCATCACGGAATGACTCCGTGGCTTCATTCTAATATCATTTGGAGCGCTTGGCTGATTAACTGCTCCGACAGTAAAGGTTTACAGTATAAAACAGAGAGCATTTCCTTTTTTTTAGGGGGGGTAGAGGTTGTAAAGGAATGCCCCCCCCCCCCAGCCGCTCTGAATACTAGTTGCTCCTAGGTGGTGTGGCTTATAAGGCAGATTCCACAATCTCACAAGCAGAAACACAGATCTGTTTCATTCGCTAACTGACAATTATTTGCCTTGGACTTCAGCTTGCTGTGTGGTTTTTGTAGTACAACTGGACACAAGGTGGTTTAATAATGTTGACATGAACGCTAACACATTACAGTGTTACTGAATACTAAACTCGAAATGATTCACACTGCTATAGGTAGAGTTTTTAGTTATTGCAGGGATGAGGTCAGAAATATCCAAGTAAAACATAAGTGAAACATATTTAGGGTAGAGTACTAAGGAGTGCTCATTATTATGAGGGCACGGATCTAATTATTTAAATGTTGTTTATTTACACTTTTTTTCCCCAAACAGAATCAATCCCACATGAGAATTGATGCAGCGTGGTCGCAGCATGCATGTTTTAACTCTCACTGAAGCTGGGATTACAGTATTACATTAGAAAACTAACCTTAAACAAAAGAATATCCTATCACTCTAAGTGACTCGTTGCATCAAAGGAATTAAGTCAAGCACTGAACTTTCTGAATGAGTTCCCCATTCAAATACAATTTGTAGATGTCAATTGATTAAGTCCACTACTGGAGTGGTGTATCCAGGGGCAACGATATAAGAAGAGAGATGGGGGGGGGGGGTGAATAGTGTGTATGTCTCTGGGGGGTGGGGGGTGCAACGTTATTCACCCGACCCCAGCCCTTTTAAATCGAACGGAAACATCAATCGTGACTGCAGGTGATAGCTGAGTGAGAGCTACATCCTTTTGTCATCAGAAGCCTCACTAATTATTTATTTGACTGTGAAGGAGAGTGCTGTGTGCGGCAACACGTATTGACAGGTACTGCTTCTAGTTACTTTCTGTCTCTTCAAGTCATAAAGATAAAAAAAAGACAAGAGACCTTTCAAGAGGTAGTGCTCCCTTTTTCTCTGACCTAATTAACGTTATCCTTGAGATTGAGTGAGGGGGTTTAAATAATACAGAACTTGACAGGGGGCTTCATCTGTACTGGTTAGAGACCAATACTAATCTGAGAGTGTTGGTTAAATATACTGTAAGTCGCTTGAAGTGTTCAGTAAATAAACCTCTTTGTACATTCTCTGGATCTGACAGGTTGACAGGGAACATATGTGTGTTTGTGCCCTTATTCTTATCCCTTTCCCCTCATTACTGCTAATCTGAGCTGATTATATTTTCTCACAATGCAAAATGAAAAGAATTATATTTCACCATCCGCTGAAATGGAAACATAGTACAACCTTCAGCAATAGAATCTAAAATAATCTGAAGCCGTTTTAGGGCACCGGGACCAGTCACTTTGTAAAGCTGTGACAGAGCCCTGCCGCTTAAAATATTCATGTGCAGTTTTAAACATTTAACACTAGGAGGTGCTATAATTACTTTGACAGCTGACAGATGACCATCAGAGTGTGAAGCAGTACTAGCACGTATTTTATTCAGTGTTTTATTCATCTGGCCTATTTTCAGTTTCTATCCTGTACCTCCAACCATAGATGCTTAATTAGCAGCAAAATATTAGCAGATAAAAGAATAGAAAAGGGCTGATTATTTATAGGATCCTGAGACGGACTCTGACAGGTTATCTTCTGGTGGAGCAGTCATCGTTTAATTTATGCCAGATCTAATTACCTGTTTTTAAACTGATTTGAATTGAAATTTGTAAAGCGCTTATATCTTTTTTTTTTCTGTTACATGTAGTCTGGCAAATACCGGTAAGCCGAAAACAAAACTGTAGGGGGCGGGCAATATATTGGCTAATTGGAATCAAACAGAATTAACGTGAAATAAATCAATTCAATCACTGAATCGCTGATACTCCAATCCAGTCAAACATATTTGCTTCATTTTATTATACTCTAAAGAATAGATAGCTGACACGTGCTAAGAAGGCAGAGATTAGGAAACAAACTAGTTTCAGTGAGTCAGTATAATCCTTATTACAGACTACTGGCACAGTAATGAGTGGCACTCTCCGCCAGGGACCCTTTCAATTAGGAGACATGTTTTCTTTTCGTAAGGCATCCTAATACAGCACTCTTGCTTTGATAATAAGACGTGTCCCTGGGTTTAAAGAAAGAGCAATCTAAAGACTCTTGTAAGTCGTTTAGCCCACGGCACTTCTGAAACCCAAAACGCCAGGGAAATCCCTCTTCATTCCTTGGAAATGTGCTTTTGGATTTATAGCTAAAACTGCTGCCTTAATCTCTTGTCAGGAGGCTGTAGTAATAAAGTTCTTACAAGAAAAATAAAATGAAACTCAGAAAAAAAAAGATAATGTACAAACACAACTGGCGGTAAATTAAAAAAAAAATCTAATGAGATTAAAAAAAGAGCATACAAAAAACTGTACATGAGAGCTGCTTTAAAATAGGGCTTCTGTATAAATCCGACAATCTGTCTCTGGATTGCTCACTTGGACAGAGAAGGCCCGGGCGGCCTAAAGAGGCTGAGGCTCACCAAGCCTTAAGGGACCAAATTATGATAGAGGAAGACAAGGCCAGGTACTCTGTGGAAATGACAGTTTTATCGGTTAGAAAAGGACCAAATAGAAACCAGCTGGAGCAAAGATCATCTGGTCTTAATTATCTTACTCTGTATTTTGGTTGTTATTTCATACCTGCAGTGGAATGTAAACTGATTTTACGTGTGCTCAATTGCACATGTGAAAATGTAATTCAGTAATATCGTTTACCAGCAGACCATACTGTATGGTACCACTAACCTCCCCGCCCCTCCAAAAAAACAGAAAAAGGTATTTCTTAAGGAAATTTAGCAGCAGGATTGACCGCTGATATCTCGTTTGTTGTTTTTGAGGACTGACAGAGGGGAGCAGTATGACAAAAGTTCTCAACAAGCACCTGTGTGTGACTGCATTAAGAAACTTTAAACACAGAGCTTTAAAAAATCTGTTAGTGATGAGTTCCATCTGCTATGATTCCACTACAGCTGCCAAAGATGAGAGAGAGAGAGAGAGAGAGAGAGAGAGAGAGAGAGAGAGAGAGAGAGAGAGAGCGAGAGCGAGAGAGAGAGAGAGAGAGAGAGAGAGAGAGAAGGCAGATTCACCCCAGTGGCCACAATCCTCCAAGATACTCCACAGCCAGACCACATTGGTAAAACCCTCTGGACTAAATCACTATTAGTCTATAGGATTTTTGGCAGAGCGGTCACACTTTATATATCTTATGGATTCATATGTGCTATGAACAAGAAATAACGGATTGCTGTACTTCATTCCTAATTAGTGATGAATTAATGACACATTATAAAGTGTATTCGTTTCGTATACAATAGTCTCTTGTTAAATTAGTGTTGATAACGCTGCACCGTATTTCAGTGCAGTAATGCAGCATAAGCAGCGTAGCTCTTTCATATTTGTAAACTTGAGAACAAAGGGTTAAGGTTAGAAGTACATTATTTTCAGTATCAAATACCCTTCAATTAAAGAGCAGAATATTGAAATGCTATTTGACACTAAGTGGCCCTCTGCTGCTCTATTAAATAAAGAAGATTAACTGAGCACTTTGTTATACAATTTGGTCCATAGTTCCTTTTTTTATTTTATTTGACGTGGTATATAAATGGCTAAGAATTAAGTCATTCCTCACCTTCCCCTGACAGAGTCTTTTATTATTTACAATATTTACTTCGGGGGAAGTCTCGGCTCGTGTCATATTTATCTTGCTGAAAAATGGGCCTGTGAATACATATCATCTTTGGAACAAAAGCAATGCGTTGTGATACTAATTTGGTTCATGAAGTGTGTAATTCAGTCCTCTCGCACGGGGCAACATTTGTCTGCTGCTTTATTAAACTAATATAAAACCATTTTTCTTACTTGTTACCACTATACGAGGGGCACTAGCTTTAAAGGAAATCTTTGAGGGGGCCGCTAGCAGGCATCAATTACACATGCTGGAGTTTTCTCTACCATATAACAAGGAAAATCAGGTATAAAAGAAAACAGCTTCTGGTATAGGTTGGCTGGCTTTAATTCTACTGGAAAAGACAGCAAATGTTGCTTTATAGGGCAGGGAGACAGAGGGCTGATTATTATTATTTTTTTATGAAGAAAATACAGTTTAATATTTATTAAAGGAATTGTTGTTAAAGAAGCTACAGCATTAACATCGTAAATATACAATCGTATTTAATTTTCATGAAGTTTTCAGACCCAGGATCCTATTTTAGGCGTAATAGTGAACAGAATCAGAACGCATTAGTGCAACAGTACATAGACGGGTACTCTAACACTTTATCAATATAGTTTAAATTTTAATTTTGAAAAAATAGAATGAATAATAGAAATAACGAGAATGAGTAATGTAAATACCAGAAATAAGTACTGTTAATATGAAGGACCATGGGTTTGACAGTAGTTGTTGTCAGTTTCAGTTTGGGGATTGTGATCCAATTATATATATATATATTTTTTTTTTTAGGAACCGTGGACCAAGTTGTATAACAGAGTGCTCAGTTAATCTTATTTAATGGAGAAGCATAGGGTCACTTAGCATCAAACAGCATTTCAATATTCTCCTTTTTAATGGAAGGGTATTTGATTTAGAAAAACAATGTTCTTTTAACTTTAAAATGAAACCTGTGTTTTATCCTTTTCTCTTTTGTTCAATAAAACAATGTAATTGAACTGCTATAGCCTTTTTTGAAAGCGATTTCCTGAGATCTCACTCTCTGCTCTTGAGCTGGGCCCTACCTGCTCTCAAGTCTCAGCTATGCATCACTGCCACTTCTGTTCAGACTGACTGGCTTGTTTCCGTGGTGACCCTTCCCTTGCCTGCCATATTATTTAAGGAGATTTATGGTCCGATGTCTTGTGCCAAGAAACGCTAGCGTTGACCCCCAGGGGTAGGGCGCCAGCAGGGAAAGCCATTAATATTACAGTGCTGGGACTGGGGGGGGGGGGGGGGGGGAGAAGACTGCCTGAAACCTCACAGTGACTGAAAACTGAGCAACAATAGGAGAAAAAGATACTCCATGTCATAAATAAGATACTCCATGTCTGAAATAAATAAAAAGCCAGTGAGCTATAGCATTGCAAAGCTTTAAAGAGAAGCCTCTTTTTTTAACAGCTATGCTACCTCAGTTTCATTTTATTTAACATTCTATAAGACCTAAAAAGATTAAAAATAGAATAGCTATCACAATAAATTATTATTATTATTATTATTATTATTACTTTGCAAGTAAACTGTGGGATTCATGTTTAAAGACGAAGGTTGTGTGTTCTTCATAAATCCTTAAGTAAAACATCAAGAGAAAAGACTATGAAAACAGTTCATATTTGCTATTAATATCATAATTCTAAAGAATGCAAAAATTAAAAAGAGAAAAAAACACACCTACTGCTGAAGGCTATAGCTGAGTAAAAGCTCCCTCAACCTTGGTTAACGTCTGTTTAAGGTGGTATATATTTTATTTAGTCACAGCGTCTCGTCTCACTAAAATATTTATTGATGTATGCTCTCTGCCTAATCTTAGCCATGTCCTTTAAATTTCTTCCTTCTTTAAATATTTCGTAGAACAAATGGTGCTAGCTGGTAGTGACCTGCTTAGCTTGTGGCCTCCTTTATACGCATAAGAGGGCAATGTTTTAGTGGAGAGGCTCTATGGGCCTTCAAGTTTATACCGCAGCGCTATGCCAGGCTGTATCATTGACAACAGGGGAGTACGGCTGGGCTAACAAATTAGGTGTCCATTTAATGCATTTAAATCTCAAGTATGGGGATCATTTAAAATTCAAATGAGCTTCCTAATTTTGCTAATTCAGCTTCATTCTGAGGTTGGGCAGCTCAGCTTTCCAGAGAAAGAATCATCTGAACTGAAGTAGCGATCGTGCACAACGCTTAATCAACTCCTACACGTAGAGCCACGCTCTGTTTAACGAGCAATAACGTCACTACTTACACTCTCATCACAGCAAGAGACAAATACTGTAAGGAGATGAAGCACCTGTGCGGAATTGCCATGCTTCATTATACATCTACAGCAGGCGAAAACATTAAAGGAGATATCCACGTTACGGTCTTAATAATAAAAAGATTGGGGTGGTGGGGTCCATTAAATAAATGTACTGTAGATAGACAAGGCTGGCAGTAGCAGCTGATTGAAGCCTTTCTCCTTCTCAACTGGAGTTCATTAATTTCATCGGGAGGAGCTGAGACAGTCACCAGCTCTGCCCAGCTGGAGTTCTTCCGAGTGTCACTAGAATCAGCACGGGGGCTAATCGTCAGGCTTGTACCGTCGCCGGGCTACCCCCCTCGGGCGGTGTGAACCTTTCCCCTTCCCGTGAAAAATGAACCTGTCGTCGTCCAACGCGCCAAGTGTGCATATGGGAGACGCCATCATTACTCAAAGCCTGCGCTCGGGCTGCATTTAGACATCATTAAAAAGCCTGATCTTCAACATCCCTAATTATGCGAAGGAACAGCTGCAGCAGGGTAGTTATGTGCAGGGACCTCCAAAAAACACTTGGATGGGGGGGGGGGGGGGAGGTGTTAGAGGGGTGGGTGATGCATAGTGTGGCCTCCAGAAGCATCTGAAGGGTTTGTAGAACCACCTGTAAAATCGGGGGGGTTCTATATTTGGTGATAATCTGTGGTAGTCAGGTTGAGTTTTTTATAAGAGCCATCAGAGCTCTGCAAACATGCTGTAAGTGACCAGTGATCAGTCTGGGCTCAAACTGATTCCAGCTCTGCATTAATCTACCTCCCTTTCTTTGTGTAGTGGTCTAGTACTGTACCACAAGACAGACATCATTTAAGATGGGAAGTAGCTTGAAATTATGTCTGAAAAGAGCCTAATTTAATACAAGAGCTTTGAAAACATATCCCTTGTGAAATGAACCCTCGCTGTCAGTTCAAGCAGCGTACTTAGTAATACACACTTCACCAAAAAAACTGCTCTCAAAATGGCATTGACTGTACAGCCCCTAATACAGAGAGAGTATTTTATTTGCGAAAATTATAATGCTGGGCCTGCAGGGGGTGCTGTGACAGTGGTAGATTGCTTGTATTGTGGTAGTGTCCCATTATCCATCAAACCCGACCTTGAGAAATCAGTTAGCAAGCCTGTAATTACAGGATTTCAAACAGCCTATTTTCAAATTCTGTCACACAATGATTTGATCACGTCTTTAAAAAACAAAACAAAAAAAAACCCAACAGAAATAAATACAATACCACTGTCTGCTTTGAAGCAGCATACCTGTCCTAATTTGAGTAGGGGAAACAGCTGCCTAGGCCACCAAAACACTCTGCTGTTATACTATTTTTGTTCCAAAAACGTGCCAGGGCTCTTTTTTCGAAAGAAGCAAACGATAAAGAATGCAGGCGGTCTGTGCCAAAGGACATGTTGTGGCCCCCTCCATGTTTGTCAAACAAATTAAACACATTCTAGATTCTTCACCTGCTGAAGTAGCAGCCGTGCATATGGCCCAGAAGTTAAAAATAAGGAAACATGCATACATTACCATACTTAATGGCCGACCCTCTCCATTTAATATGCAAATTTCTTGAAATATTACTGAATGCCGTCTGTTCTAAATGAATAAATTTGAATTGCAATTAGAATAATCCTTTATAATTAATGAAAACTGTCAATTTTGGTTCATAAGTAATTTGATTAACGGGATGATGGGACACTTATCAAGTTCACCGGACTGTTAGTATTGAGAGAGAGCTAACTGTGAATGTAGGACGTCCCTGGCACTCAGAATCTACAGAAAAATTACCCTAAATTATTGATAACGCTGGCTAATGAACTTGGGGAAGCAGGCACTGGGTTATGCTGGCTTTACTTAACTATACAGAGCGTGTGCTTGTGGGGACATACTATAAGGGAACCGGATAAAATAATGTGTATCCCTGATCCCTGCTAACTTGCTTTAGATGTAAAATCGCTGATAAAGCTAAAACCTGTGCCAGTTAAGAGATTTGTTGATTTGGTCAAATAAAATGTATTATAGGTCAGAGATTTATATTTATATTGAATTCACATACAAAAATGTAGTGGTATTTTTGCTTGCATCATACATATTCTTCAAAAACCCAAAACATGTGTACTTTTGCATGCATTGATGTGAATTCATACAGAAACCACTTGAACATAATATAGAACTGTATGGATGACGGGTTACAGAAGTAGGGTCCCATGACTATACCAGCTCAGTAAAGCTTTATGAAAAAACCATTAATTGATTTTGAATTACTGGTATCTACTGCTGGGAGCTTTCCTACCTCTCTGTGAAAACTGTATGCATTCATGCATGAATATATGTACTGTATGTATGTATCTATTTAAAAGTTTCAGTACAACTGGATTTAACATTTATTGTTAATGGATCAGTAGTCTATGCTACTTCACATAGAGGAGGTATGAAACAGTATATAATTAATTTAAGCAACCTGTCAGGAATGTTTTAAACTTGAGAGAATTTAAACTTGAGAGAATTTTTTTCTTCATTCCGTTTTTGTTTTTAATTTTTAGAAGTCACACCAGAGACTTTCAGCCCTGGGAATTCTGGCGTGTTGAAAAGATCTTGTAATAATATGTAAAACATCAAGCTGTTATGGCCCAAGGATCATGTTGCTAACATTATATCACGTTTCTTGATAATTGCAAAAATCTGACTGAAGTGGTAATTAAGGGTTCGGATGGGGGTTTGATCATGCTTGGGTCAAGTAAAGTATTTTAAACAGGTATTTTATCAGAGGCACAGATATGTTTTTACTGGCCAGTGCTAAAAAAGTATAGAAGTGGACCTTGGACCTGTTTGCTATTGGAGGACTGAGATAGAAGGAAAGGAAATGTAGAAAGTAAAGAATGGAAAAGTATGGCAAAGGATGGTAAACTGTGTGCAGCAGCAAGTGAAAACTACAAAATGACCATTTCATTGTGACCTGAACAATTCCAAGCTTTGGAAAGGCACAACTCAGCGAAATCTAAAGATCCATTTTATAGCATTTGGAGCAATGATTAAGTGACAGCCATAAAAAGAAATCAATTCCTTGGGCTTTAGATATCTTTTAAGCACTGCTGTGAGGAATGTCTGTTTTATACCTTCAAAAGTTGCAGTTTGTGTGTGCGTTTGCCTGTGTGTGTGTGTGCGGTGCGTGTGTGTGTTTTGTTGACCTTTTTTTCTGCGTGTGAAAAAATACAGTGCTAATGGAACATTTCTGCTTTTTCTAAAAAACAAGGAATAATTTGCTCAATTAAAAGTACTGGTGATTCCTACTTTATTCAGCTGAAAATGTCCTTTTCCGTCAAACGCCGTACTGTGTCTGTATCTATTGCAGCTCCTCAAATTGTGTGCCCAAGCTGTGTGATGAGCTGCTATTTTGCATCTCCAGCTGCTGGCTAGTCCTATGGTGGGCTTTGGTGACGCTTTTAATTGGACAGTTTATGGCATTTGGAGACAATAGCAAGGTGAGACAACCTTTCTGTAATATCTTTGGAGGTCGTTAGCTACTCCTGCTAAAGGTCATCTCTGCACTCTACAAACGAGGGGGCTCCGCACTGCCTAATGTGGGAATGCTCGCTGGGAGTGAGTGCAATTTGCAGCAGGATGTGCTGCCGTGCATTAATTAGTCTCTGAGATGAATGCTGTATTCATCATTAATACCCTTGCTTTTGCACAGACACATCTGGACCTGAGTGTTGTGCAGAAGGGGGAGGGGGGCTGGGGTAAGGGATGGGGAGGTGGCTAGCTGACATCATCTTGCAAGGCATGAACATAATCACCACTTTCCAATTAGGTTGTGACCATATGTTCAAAGACAGGTCCCCACATGTCTCCTCCATGTCACGCTTGCGAATATATATATATATATATTTTTTTTTCATCGACCTTGTTCAAGTGCATATTTCAGTGAAAAAAAAAAAAGGCAATTAAATTAAGGATGGAATCCCTGATTTGAAAAGCGTCATTACTGTCTTCATGCTAAGCCTGACTAGGCTACACCTGAACATGGCCATGACATCATCAGTGTACTTTCTATACTGTGTGTTCACTCCAGCTTTAAGTAAGAAAAAAAGTCTACTCTAAAACTACTCCCTTTTGCAAAAGACCTTCTTGTTTCCATGTGTTGAGGCCACACTAACAGCCCTGAAACAAAAGGGATGTTGAGACTTGATGCACCCTTGCTCTGATCGCTGCCCCAGGTCACTTTTAGGTCTTCAAACCTAGCAGCATCCCGACGGGATTATCAATGGGTGCTTTCAGAGCACAGGGATAAGGAAGACGGGACCTGCCAGCCCGTCCATCTGTGTGGCTGACACATCTGTATTCATACGGGCGTCCCATTATTTCCGGGCACGACAGGGGCATCAGGGTCACAATCAGATCTTCAGTTCTCCTATCGCATAAAACAGACCTTTACTTCAGTCACCACCAGTGCCCTTTCCCTTTGCTTTTGTTATGGTAAACTGATAATCTTATTTGGCTGGTGGTGGGGGGTGGTGGGTCGGGTTATTGTTGTTTTGATGCAGTTCAGAGTCCATAAGAAGGGAACCATCAGGCATAATGACCACACAGGTTACTGGTGGATTGCAGGGAGATTGATCCTTGTCAATCACCACAGGCTCTGAACTGTGCAGATAATGAATAACAGATCTGTTTTTAAAAGGAGGGACAGGGGTCCTCTCAGGACTGAGTGTCCGAAGACTAATGAACTGAAAGGGAACAAACTAAAAGTCTTTCATTTTACTAAAGACTGCATGAAAAACTTCAAACGTCATGCCAAGAGAAGTTCTTTGTTAGAAAAATGATAAAATGGCATTTTTTGTTCAATGCAGCTCCTTACTGATATCCACCCTATCGAAAAATGCAAAATGAAAAACTTCTACTAAAGTTAAACTATAACAAGGTTAAGATTGATATCCTTTATACGATATGTTGGAGGTAATTACAACGAGACACAACTGTCTGACATGAGAATTATAGGACACCAGCCTCAGAGAGCCTCAGGGAAGCTGCCAAAAACACAACCACCCCAGTCTGAAAGTGAGCTCCGAGTGAAGAATATATTTTTTTAAATATGTCCCTGTAAGTGTCAGAGGCCTGTTAATTGAGCTGTAACAGTGTCAGGCCCAGCAGCTGAAAGGCACTTCCACACTTGTGAGGACAGGTAGACCATTAATTCAGATCTGGGCAGCATGGTAACTGGAGCAGGACATCATATCCCTCAATGTGATTTAGTGGGTTTGAAGCTATTAAAGAGGAACTCCCGCTATAAGCTTTAACTATTCAGCTATACAGTGTGTGAAAAAAAATCAGTCTTTAGTTTGAACAGACTTGCACACTTTATTTTGCTTTATCTTGTGAATTAAGTTTTATTCCCCCCCCCCCCCCCCCCCGCCCCACCCTCCTCCCCCCGTGCTCCTGCCAGATGGTCACTTATCCTTTTCTGGTGATTCCTATTGACCAACTGCAAGTAACAGCCAATGGGGAATTGCGAAACTGAAATCAATTGCAATAGCCCAGAGATTGGGTGGCATTGGCAATCAATGGGAAAATCCAATAAGAATGGGGCACCAGTGTAAAGGATTGCATTAGCAATTGATTCCGGCACAGAATCAATAGAATCTGATTCAGTCAAATGCGAACCAGGATTAATGGCATGAGTTGGATATTCCCAGATGAGTCAATAACCAGGAGGGGACTTGGCTTGGGAATTTCAAATACAATACTGAGTGGTCCAGAATTGTTAAGGAAAAAGCGGTGACAACATAAAACACCACTGGGTTTATTATATAAAAAAAAACAGAGCGAAGTGGTTTTATAATTAGTTATTCTGTTGTCTGTAACGTGATCCAGGTCTACTTATGGAACATGGTTGAGATATTTAGATTGTACCACACTGTAGGACATCCCCCTCTATCAGCGAATCAAGTGATCTTCCTCTTGTGAGTGTTTCAGGCTGGCATTAGATGTATACTGGCATTGTGCAAATCTTATCATTACACAGCAGTCAAAGGTCAAATGAAGCTTTATTTACTGGACACTTGCTGTAAATGAAAGCACGCTCTCTTCTACTAATACTAAGGTGAAATGGCTCCCCTTTAATCATAACTGGATCAATCTTGATGTGTTGCTATTATAGGAGAAGAATATCTATTTAAAGTGAGTAACATTAGTATACAGGCTGATAAGTCTTTTTTTCTCTTCCATCATTTAGATTTTTCTTTATATGCTCACAGATAAGATGTCCTATTTTGAAAATGCTAATTTTCTGTGGGGCTTTGTGGTCTAAAGATAAGAAGGAATTAAAGACAGTCGGCCTAAATTTAAAAATAAAAATACCAAAGATACCTAGTTGACACAACTTCGTTATAAGAGCGTTATGAAAGGCACACAAGACAACAACAACAACAACAAAAAAACAGCACTACTGTAGAACAGCGGTTGCTTTTTCAAATGAACCATGTTGCAGCAAGGAAAAGCATGTGTGTAAAAGCAAGACTAAAAGCAGTAAGTGCCCTGGCAATAACAGGAAAAGCATGGTGAGGTAAAGAGATGCATAGTTAATGCATGCAAAAAAAAGCACACTAAAAGCTCTTCACAGTGTACCAGCAAATTTACCAGTCAGAAACTTTTATAACAGAAAACAAACCCCAGCATAGACCAAAAATCGCAGGTTAGTTAACTTGCATTTCTCTTGCAGTCTAACCTGAATCGTACAAACAGAATAAAGATTCTGAAACAAAAGGTTATTCCCTCGACGAACAAGCAAGGAGCAATTAACTGTTTCTGGCGGGTCTGTCATGCAAGTGGACCCTATAATGGTGTCATTTACACTCAAGTCACAAGTGTCTGCCGCTCCAACCCTCTAATAATTAGCTAGATACACCGCACCAACTCACCAACTAATTAGCAAATTATGTTGAAAATAGCAGCCCCCTAATTAACAGTTATTATGGCATTTCAGAAGTTGCTGCTTTAATTAGCAAAGACGGAATGCATCCATTTCAATGCCACCCTACCCCCTAACAAAGCAAACACATGATCAATAAGTGCACAAGGTTATTATCAGGCATAAGCACGGGCAGCTGATGCATGTGTTCTATGCAAAGTTGCTGTGTATTTAATAATATTTTATCAGAGTTGCAAGAAACAGGTATAATTTGGTTCCATTAGCGAACGCTGCAATCCATCACCACAAGTGCTTCTTTTCGTCTGTGTGTGTGTGTGTACGCGCTGTTTGTCCAATTGCCTCCCTATTTTTGCCTGCACCAGCATCAAAGTCAAGAGCTGCGAGTTTTAATTAAGTGACACTAATGAGGTCGTTGAAACTGATACTTCAGGAATTCACCATGCCGTTAAATGTGTTTATTCTATAGTGTCATCACAGGCAATCCACAGCCCCCCCCCCCCCCCCCCCCCCCGTTTCCCCTAAGAATAAATACAATTTATTGAGGTAAATGTTCTACCTTTTGTAAATTTCACAATAAGACTTTGTATGAGGGAGAAACCCAGCTATTCACAGGATTTAACAATTAGCACTGGGGCCTGGGGTCTGACCTGGTCTTCGAAAAGAAGTATCCAGTTAAGGAACTATATAAGCTTATAGTGCTATTGCATGGCATGCCTCTGTAAACAATAACAAGACAGTAGAATGTGTACAATGTCAAAAGCCATTACCCCCGAGACATATATAGAAAGGGTATACCACACTCATCAGAGTTAGCAGTTTTAAATATCAAATATTGGGGGTTCGAAACAGGCAAGGATGGAGTTAAAAGAAACAAAAAAGCAAACAAAGACCTAATGAAGTAAAATGAGAACAAGCACAACTAGAAGCAGAACAGCTCTTTTACAAAGGCAAGTAACACGGACAGGTCTACAGTATATATACAGTACCCCTAAGTTAGATGAAAAGGTGCGCACAATATCAATGAAAATCAAGCAACCTTGTGGTAGCACCTAATGAGAAACAGCTTGCAAGCTTACCTTCTCCACACATTTGCCTTCTTGGCTGTTACCCCATATGGGCCTGAAGAATAGGAGGAGCTTGGGGCTTGGGTGGTAAAGTGTGCCACCCTTCAAAGCAGACAGCGGGGGGAAGGCTAGGGTCTTGTGACCCTTAATCCCAGCTTTGTTTTCCCACCAGGCCCTTTGACATGTGCTCCTCCCAGCCCAGCAAGACCTGGCCCTATCCCTTTCCAAAATGGCAAAAATGTGAATAAATCTCGTTAAGAGCTCATGGGGGATTGAGAATGACCACTTTGAGTCTCTATTACTTGCCTGCTGTTTATGGTTTGAAAATAAGTTATGTTTTTTGTTTAACCCTCATGAGGACACATGACATATAATGCCAGTATACATCATTGGAAAGCTCCAAATCTGTACTTTCAAACAAGCTATTACGGTGCCTGAGATATTCATGCAAGAAGGTTGGGCCCGCCGATATACTATGCCTTGGGTCCATAAGGACCCCAAACCTAAAACAATTTGGGAAATTCAACCTGGACTAGAATTATCCCTTACATAGTGTAACAGGATGGGTGCCTGACAACTACTTAAAAGGAAACAAAAATCAAGTCACTAGATCCACATAATAACTGATACTAAAGCACCATGGGGTCCGAATGGACCCCAGGTTACCTTATGAGGGTTAAATTCTCCACTCTGTCATTTGACCAGTGGGAGATATACTTGAAATCTTTCTACCCCCTGCTCTCACACTGTCTGCACTCATTGTTTGATCCTTAACAAAGTTTCACGACTGATTGCAAATCCTTTGACTCTTCTTCCCAGGAGTCAAATTCAATTGATGCTGACAAAAGATCCTTGCCTTTTTCTCTTAAGAAATAAACTTTTAGTGTTGCACACTGTTGAGACTTGTGGTAATCACAGAGTCCTAATCTTAGTTCAGTTCAAACCACTTCAGATTATTTACTTTTCCATTTTAATGACAAGTTAAAGATTTTTTTTTTTTTAATTACAAAATGTGGCCATTCATTATGAAATAAGAGTAGCCATGTTCATACTATGATAACAAACTATTCTTAAATTATCTTTTTTTTGTTTTATTGTTTTGTTCTTCTCCAACAAGAAACAAGTGTCACACACATATTGATTTTACTGACTGTAAAATTACTACCTCCAATCAGGATCACCCCAGGACTAGGATCTTTTTTTTTTAACTGCTCAGGGCTATTTAAGATTACTCACATAACGTGAGCTGCTCTCTCAATACATCTGAGCGATTGTTTCTCAATGACTGTCTCAAGTGTAGCCCTCTACCTTTAGTGATTCTTCCTTAATCGCTTCATCTTCCAGAATTAGGTTACATGGATGCAGTGATACTTAGAAGCAAAAAGCAGTACATCCCTGTCATCTTTATATCACACAAGTGCGTACAACAAAGGTTGGTGTTTTAAAGGCAAGAGAGAGAAAAGGAGACAGGGACAAAAAAAAAGTCTTTAGATGTTTAGGATACTGCTTCCTCTCCTATGCATATTAATTCATAATTACAAAAAACAAAGAAACACGACATGCTGTAGAAACCGCCAAAATACACATTATATATACAAGGACCAAACCCTCCCTCCCCTTAGCATGCTGCTCTCTTTGTTGTTGGCTTAGTAATGGCACCCCAAGGACAATCAGAAACTGATTAAAACAAATCAACTTTAAACTGTCCAATTTTAAAGAAATCATTTACTGGGGATTGCCCGACTGGGATTCAGTGGTTTATAAGAAGAGAATTCCTTTGTGTGCTGAGCTTCACGGCTGAGTGGGAACGAGGCCCAACAAGGTGAGGTGACTAGCCCCAGGGGTCAAGCAGTTCGACAGCGGCTGAACTGAGATTCACAATGAGGACCTCTCTGTCTCCTACTGCTCATCTGCTAACAACACTGCCAATACATAAGGCATAATAAATAAGTAAGCAATAGCACACGCCTCAGGTGCATTGTGGGGTACAAGGTGCAGTCAAGTGCCTCCAACCCCATGCTTGTAGGAGGAGCAACCGTGCAGCTGTACTGAGACAATCACATGAATCCTTCTCAGTCATTTTATAAATAAATGAATCACAAATTTTGCCACAGAACATTTTAAATATACCACACATTTTTTATTTTATTTTCCTCAATTTCTTTTTACTGTTCGGGTCCGGCTTGTATGTTTTATTTTTGTCTTTTATTTTTTTTTTACCTTAATGGGGACTTAGTTGTTTGAATGATTGATTTCACTGCCGGTCCTGTTGTTGATAGTACCGCTCTGTGCTTTTCAGGACCCCCAGGGGAAAAGGCCCAGGAAATGGGGGAGTAGAAGCGAAGTTTTGAAAGAAAAGAGTTTCCTTTTTAATACAGTACCTGAAACCTCAAGTCTATTCAACTGACCAAATGCGGGAAGTAAGAAGAGAACGAAGTCAATGATTCTCTTGAATACCCAGCCCGGGCGGTTTCTCTTTGTTTCCTTCTTCATCTGCCATTAGTGTGCTTTCACCAGCTCTTGTGAGCTATACAGCTTTGACTGGCAGCTGACATTCTTGCCTTCATGGATGGGAAGATAGAGTTCTTGATGGTAATCAAAGCAGGAAAATGTCAATGTCCAGACAGAATCCCCTCCCGATTTTATACCTCCTCTTGTTTTATACAATGAAAACAGATATAGAGCCCGTTTAGAGTTAACCCAATGCTGAACATCTCAGGTTCATTACAACAAAACACAGTTAAATCATAAGAAGATTATTTCCATGCAGCCTGCTTGCTAGACAAAAAGAAATGAGACAAAAAAAGCAAACCAAAGGCTGAAGCTGTAAGTGTATTAGATTTTCACCTGAAAGGGGGCCAGGATCACATCACAAGCCTTAAAGCTCGTATCTCCTGACTGCGGTGAGGTTCCCAGCAACATGAGCTCGTTTGCGAGAGGCAGAGCACTCTGAAATCCCCTTACTGGAGGTGTCGCCGTTTAAACTATTCCATTTCAAAGGCTGTGCCGCTAACTCAAAAAAAAAGAGAATCTTTTGTTAACTCAAAGAGAGCTACAGTAGACGATAATTAACCCCTTTTTATGAGGAAAAAGTGTTTTGTACAAAAAGTCCAGGGATTACCACCAGTGTCTATTGTTAGCTCCAGATAAGGACGTTTTATTCGACTCTGTGATTCAGGGACTGAAAGTAGGTGATTAGAAAGCAGGCAAAGAGTTCTTTCTTATTTTATTGTTTATTTTGTTCTCCAGAGATCTCTGTCATTGTTCTTGCAAACCATGTGGGAGATGAGCGGGTCCTCAGCGGTTCTTTCCAGCCCCCTCCTATAATGTATGAATGGGTTTCTAATTTTGTTTTTGAATATTCATAATGTTGCTGCAGTGCATCTCTCTCTCTTCTTGTTTTTGCATTTTGTTAAATATTCAAAAGTGGAGATGCAATTAACATGTCGTTAATGAATAATTAATTACAACTAAAGCAGCCACCAAATTTATGCATTTTAATTATTGATGCCGCAAATATGAAAACACAACACTTCTTACTGCTTATGCGTTCCCCTTAAATGCAGTCTAAATATATGCATATAACCTATACAACAATTTGACATAACAATTATGACAATTATGACAAAGTAGTTCTCGATCCATATTGGTAAATATTTATTTTGAATCAATACTTGAAATCATTAACCTTTCAACGAATTTAGTTTTCTGTTTTCCGTGATTAAAATCAAGACAAAATACCAGCTTAATACAGAAAAAAAATGGTTTTAGCTACAATTTGCGCTTTATTTCATATTTTAGTTCTGAGTAAAAAGTGTGCAAAAAAGATTTGTGTTTGCTGTAGTTATAAGTGTGGTCACTATCACTGAAACCTAACCAGGAATTTGAGACTCCATGGCCTCGAATGAAACTACACTTTTGATTTTCAAATTACTACATGCCACCAGGAAGAGAACAGCCTTCCAGAAGGTGCATTGTGCAGCAGTCAGCACTCGTTCACCTGCTTGAGGAGGGGATGATTTGCAGCCTATTGATCAACTACAGCTGTTACCAAAGACCACCGACACCCATTCCCACACACTGTACACACACATACACATATTACAATCAAGATATTAAAAAATGTGAAGATAAAGTAACCCCCATTAATCAAATTGTTTGGTTACCCTTATACATTACCTGAAGTTAACCGAAATGTTCACCATTGTCACAGAGGTCATTGCAATTAGCAGTCTTGGTTCAATAATGTGAACACAGTGGTATCTGAGACACAAGTGTACAGCTTAAAACAAAACAATGAAAATCATGACACAAGCCCTGTTGTTGTCTTCCTTCTGAATGAGGGCAGGGAGAGGAGGAGGAGGAGCACAGATTACCAATCTGACCGGTAGATCTTGACATGCAAATTCAAGGGAGCCTTCTCATACCCTTCAGGCCACTTTGACCAGCTAGCTTATTACAGCAGGATTTATTTACAAACGCAAGTGCAAATAAGGGGCATCTCATCTAGGGTTGAAGGGTCCAGCAAAGTTGCCTGCTGTGTTTCTGTGTCTTAATTCTGTTCTCCAGGAAAAGCAATGGGGCCACGCAGCTAACCATTCATTTCTGTACTGTAGTGGTCTTTGCTAAACGAAATGGTCGCTGTATTATTGATGGTGGAAGTAAATGTAAATAGAGACAGATAGACAGACAGACAGACACAAAAAGATGTCCTGTGTATGCTCCTTTCTTTAAGGCCGAACAACATTCAAAAATGGATAAGACAATACTCAACAGAAAGATAAGTGGCCACACCTTAAGGTTTTGTTGTTTTTTTATGTTTTTTTTTTCAAATATAAATTTCCTACATGATGAGCAACATCCGTCCCACCCTGCCTGAGCCATGTCCCCAGTGCCCTCTGATCACCCACCATTATTGAACTGATTAACATCAAGGCAGGGTTACATATGTGCTTCTCATGCTCTAGTAAATAACTCAATTATAGGCCAATTGCCTTCATTACTGCACTGTTGGGCTGGAGGTCTCCGATTGGTAACAGAGGCCTTTGGTCTGGTTGGTTCATTAAGAAAGATCTAATTATTACTGTTGCATGCAGCAGCTTGCCGAGCTAGTTCAAAGGCAAGTTGTTATTTGTTGAAATTTTGGAGTCATCATGCAAAACTCCATTTTTAAAATTCAACGACACAGAATGGCACTATCTACAGGGACTAATTGAGTTGTATTTTTAGACAGGCTAAAAACACAGAGCGATTAGGGTTGGGCGAGTCAGCTGTGATAGGGATTTGATTTCTATCAAAGAATTTAGATGCCAACTGCCCCAAACGACCAACCCCCCCCCCCCCCCCCCACAGAAACAACATCAACTACAACATTCAGCAAGATAGCCCTCCAGTAATAGAATCAATAATACAAAACATAGCTGTAGACAAATATAATAATCACACACTTCAAGTGAAGCCATCAGTGAAGTGCATGACATCTCTAGTTCCTGCAGGTCTCAAAACAGCAGGCTCTCAAGTTTCAAACTCCTTATAGCAGATACCGAGACAGGTCAATAATCTCTTAACATATATTACAGAAACAGCCCATCAGAAACTACGGATGCATTTTTTTTCTTATTTCTTTACGCACTTTGTATTGGTTCTCGGGTTTCATTTCATCCAACTCTACTGATTAAACTGTTAGGATGATCTGATTCTTCCTAATAAATGCAGCTTGAAAAATTGTTTCAGAAGTGGGTTTTATTTTTACGTACATTCTTTTTATTTACATCTAATTCGCACTGTGCTGGGGAGCTTTGAAGATGATGCACATTCATGAATGTTTCCAGAGCTACTCTGTTCTAGCTTAAAGAGACAGCAGATCAAGCCACAGTGGGTTTGGAGAGACTATCTCTTCGACCACACACACATACGCATGCGCTTAACTTGTTTTTATGCATGAAACTCGACAGCATTAATGGACATGTGTTGTTGACAACGCTGTTTACCCGTTGGTTAATGGCTACGCCTCTCAAGCTGCCTGGAGCATTATTAAATCACCTCAACAAACTCCCCAGTCGCAGTCAACACAACACTGAATCTGTCACAACTGGCAGGCCTCGGCGTCACTGCGGTTTAAAAAATAATGAGATTAATGAAACACGCACAAACAATTACTGTATTGGATACATTCTCAAATCTGTTTACTCAAATTTTGTAGTATACACCTAAAAAAGCTACCGAATCAGAAACAAACAACTCTGATATTTATTTAGGGGCTTTGAGAGTCGTCTAAAGTTGTTTCATATATTTATTTTGTTATCAGTGTTTTACTTCTTTGCAGGCAACAATTGTGTTAATGACGATTTCGAGGAGATGGTATTTCATGTAATATTACATTTGTAAATGTCACAAGCTGTAAACCAACTAACCCTGCACACACTGTAGCTGTGAAGAGAATATTGTTATTTCAAACCTAGGCAGTCTTTTGTTTTTGCCTATGATGCAGCTGAATCGCTCCCATTTCTAATGAATGACATGAATGAACTTGTTGATGCAGAGAAGTCTAGCTGACCAGATCAGTCCTAATCCCAGGGAGTTGTTCTTTCAGCACCACTCTTTTGTAACTGCCACAGTATGGTTGGGTATTATCTCCTGGTGGAACACTGTTTGTTATATGGCTATTAAACTCCACTTCAATCTCTTTCTGAAAACAATACAGAATCGGAATGAATAGGGAACGTGTAAATGCTAAACGAAAGGATGTTTGCGTCTTAGAATGAAAATCTTATTATTGTGGTTTTGTTTTTGTTTTTTTTAGAGAAACAATAATGCACACACTTTATTTGGTTTCCTTCTCGCTGAAAATAAAGTTATTACAATGGACCGGTTTCCCATTAAAATAAAATACAAATAAAACTATAAGACAGTGCTAAATTGTTTTATGATTGTAGTTTGATTTCCAGATTTTATTGTATGAGTAATATTTTGCAAAGTCGACCCAGCGTCGCCCTTAAGAAGATCCATGTAGCAATTAGACTAGCCCATCGGCATTGTTCTAATGAGCAAATTAATCATTGCGATCAGTACAATGCTGTCATCACAGCTTTTTAAATATGATAATGTACATGGTGACGGCTCTGCTGGGCTCTATCGCACGCCAAATGGAATTAATATCATTCGCAATGGCCTTCTTTCTTTCTTTCTTTCTTTCTTTCTTTCTTTCTTTCTTTCAAAAAACACTTTCGGACAACTTTGTTCATGGCTAATAAAAAGAGCCCTTTGCTCAGCTTCATAATCCAGGTTTTATAATTTAAAGGTCCTGTGTGTCCCCACAGAACACAACAACATTAAAGCATCTCCCAGTCACATGTATTGTACCATATTTATCTTATTCACTTTGACAAAACACAACAAAAATCTATCCAAAAGGAGTTGGCACAAAAAAAGTGTAAATTATATCTCACAATGGCAACATAAGATACAATCATTTAGATATTATGTTAGATCTTGTTTTGATCATACTTTTACCATTTTAAAAGCACTGAGACTATATTATACACTGATGTTGTCTGCCTGCCCTGTTGTGTTATGAAAGGTGGTTTTCTGTACCTCTTTTTAAAGGAGGATGACTCTCTAGGGACAAATCTCGCTTTATCACAGTACTCAGATTAATAAACTCTGCTTGTTTCGCAATGAGATTTAACTTTTGTTTCTGAGAAACTAATTTATGAAGTTAGCATTAATAATGAATCTGTATTAGTTTTATTCTGATCTACAACCTCTGCGTAATGCATATGTAAACAGCTGAACTCATTTAAAAAAGATGAAGGCATGATTATTATAAATTATTTTACGTTTTACCAACAGCCCCATGTGACCACTGCTGCTGCTTTTTGGGAGCCCTCCAGCTTTTGAAGTGTTAATTAAGCGAGGTTGCCTCCTAATCAAACCGGTGAACTAAAGATCCTGTCTCTGAGCCATACCGCTGTCAGTTAAAGCTCTCAAAAGGTAGTTAACATCACTTTGGTGAAGCAGCATGACAAGCAAAAAGTTCTAACAGCAAGCCATGCATCACTCATGCCCCTCTCCCCCTGACAGTTTAATGTTATCTTGTTTGATTTTGCCTGCATGATTCTGCCACCTCTGGCAAATCAAACTATGAGCTTACAAAATGGGTGGCAATAAATACAAATTATAGGAGTTCAGGGGGGCGCTCCCCAGAGGGGCAGAGGCAGAGACAAAGATGAAAACTGTCACGAGGGCTGACAGATGGAACAGAACGGAAGGAAAAAAGGACATGCCAATACACACGGCAGTGAAGCTGCTTTAGAGGTGAGCTGCTGTAAAAAGACTTCAAAGTGCAAGGTACCGTACAGTAGGAAACGCAAGGCTGCACTCACCCATGACTGCAATGGAAAGCCCAAATGTTTCCACAGCGAGAAGGGTTTTGCTTCATAAAATCAAAACCTTGCACTTTTCAGAATGAGTAGGCGAGAGGTGAGTCCTGTACTTCACCTCAAAATAAAATTTAAAAAATAAGTGGCCTTCACAGCTTGAGGAAGGACCACAAAGTACTGACTAAGGGATTCAAATAGCTGAATGAGAATCAAGAAATAAGCCTTCATGAGAAGACACTACCCCAATGGAGCCTTGCTAACAGTCCAACAAACAGTGTTGTTGTTTAGGAGCACAACGTTACTGAGTTACAGAATGAGACTCCATCATTGGGGATGGAATAACTTCCAACTACATGCTGCCTGATCTTTGTAGAACAAAAGAACAGCGATGAAATAAAATGTGTACAAGTGTATTTACTGTTTTTTTTAAAGGGGCCAGTGTAGTGCAGTATAACAGGCTGCTGCTGGGGAACACATTAGAGGTATTTGTAACAGACAATTCCAAAGGGTAAAAGGGTTAATGCATGTATAATTTGTCTTTTCTTCTGAGCACCCACTGCAGTTTCTGAATACAAACAGCATATTTTATTCCTTTTACAGTATGGTACAGTTGTTGAGCGCTGTAGAGTCAACACACAGCTGATGGTTTCTTCAGTGATAGAGAGAACACCTAGCTCAGGTTGGCCTTGATTCAGTAATGAGGCTGATTAAATATTTTCTTCTCCTGCATCCACAAACTACTACTCACAAGGGACCTCAGCATGCATATTAAAATCTTCCAGAACTTTCACATGTAATAAAGCAACATGGTATAATTTTTTTTATCCCCTTCCACTCATAAGCTGGTTTCATGGGAGCCAATTAACATCACCTGTGTTAATTACCGCCGCAAACCAATCAACAGATTCACCACTAATTGGGTTTTTCTTCATTAAGGCCGGAAGTCACCATGGCGACACACGTCACCTGAGGGGAAAAAATTATGAAGCAAAAGAGTGCTTCTGCCAAATGAATCCACAATATATGAGGAAGGCTTGTTTACAGCGAAAGGAAAAACACAACTATTAAAGGTCAACAGCTTATGATTTATCATTGTTTATACTACATACATAACCTGCTCCTTATTGCACACTTTAGGGACAGACAATTTTTTTTTTCTTAATTCCTGGAGCAGCTGCATTCAGAGCTCTTCCCAGGCGGCCCTATCAGTGGTACAGGGGGGTATCCATCATTTTAATAATTTTAAACATTATGAACATTTTCACAAGAGTGGGGTTATATCCCCCAACTACACAAAACACAGCACAAAACTTAAAAAACAGGCAGAAACTGTTTTTCTTTTGTGTGTTACCAATCTGCAGACTAGTCCACTATATCTAAGACACACCGTAATTAAAATCTTGGTTCAGGAGGGTTGAAGATTGATGACGAGATTGTATTATTGCTTCTTAATTCTGCGCTACTGTATGTCAGAATGGTTGGAGGTGAAGGAGATAACACCAACAAGGTTCTCTTAAAATTGTTATCACACAGCAGGGTGCGTACATATAGGAAGCTTGACTGGAGATTTTTTAGAAAAAAAAAATATGCCTTTATAAAAACACATTCATCCTCATTAAACATTGAAGGGGAGAAAATGACGTTGTGGGCTTTCTGTAAATGCTACGTGAGAAAAGAAAAGAAAAGTCCAGCAAATTAAGTGAAAATGCTAACCCTGACATATGTACCAGTCGGGTGGTCAGAGGACATATATGCTCATATATGCTCATATATGCACGACACTCTTGCTTCTTTTCCTCTGCTGGGTTAAGTGTCACGGGGAACGCTGTTCAACCAGGTCGACTTGACACATGCCAAAGCTTCAGCTCTTGAGCAGAGACAGGCTGAGAGGGAGCCCAGTGCTGTAGGTGGGGAGGAACATTTTTGATGCTTCCCACTTATGACATGATTGATTTTCTTTCAGCGGCCCTTCGCTTTTAGACACAGCGATGGCTGCCTGACTGAACTCCAGCATGCCCTGACCTCGACATATGGCTGCTGTGAGGCTGAAAACTGATGACGGCAAGGGCCTCTGAAAATCAATAGGGCCTGTCAGTCAGCGGGGAGGCAGGCAGCTCTTAACAAACCAATCACGACACACCACAGAGCTGTACACTGGAGAAAGCACATAGCTTCCTGAAAAACATATATTCTTCTTCTTCTTCTTCTTCTTCTTCTTCTTCTTCTTCTTCTTCTTCTTCTTCTTCTTATTATTATTATTATTATGCTGCTATTCCTCTATTGTGATTTTTTTGGAGGACTATCATTAAGAGAAACTGACTCAATCAGTAGTCAAAATATTAAAAAATGAAAAATGACCAAGATAATTACAAAGATAACTTACAATGAAATTATGCAAACTTTACTAGATCACATAATCACGATGCAATGTTTGAAACTGCATCAGTAGAGCTTCCTTGTGCACTGTGAAAATAAAACAATGAAGGCTTCGCTATTATAGTGATTTTACTGAGTCTCCAATCCAGTGAGTTTTGGGCATACAGAAATATGAATTTATATTAATTAATAATGCCAGAGTGAAAACAACACTTAATAATGTATTTTGCTCGTTAATTATAATCTGTATTGGCCCCAGGACTGGATGACTATTCTAGGGAACAGTGATTTCAAACCTTGAGGCAAACAAAACCTTATAACTAATTAAGGTGTAAAAACACATAGAACTTAAGTCCAAGACATTCAAAGAAAAAACTAATAATGTAGTGTAAAAAAATCCTCAACAGTAAATTAGCATGACTTTTATGGTCCATAAATACAATTGGTATTTTTTAATTGTTTATTAAAATAGCACTTGTTGTTTTTTTCATACCCAAGGATATTTAGGCTCTGCATCAACCTGTAAATAGCAGCCAAATATTAGAATAAAATAAAATTAAGTATTAATATGCTTTCAACTAGCTCTGTAGACTACAAGAAGCTTGGTGCAAATCCACTTTTAAATACTATATCCATCACAGGCATAAAATAGTTAAATACATAACATTGAAACAGGTAACATGGTAAAAGAAATTAAAGTAGGCTGAACATCCCAGAAATCCTATTATTTATACCGTCACAACTAGTTAGCTAGTGGGATACCATAAACTATGAATTCACAACAACAACAAAAAACTCTTAAATAGAAATGTTTGTGTCACAAAATGAGTCTAGTGGCTTTTAGCAAGTTCAAAATTGTAATCGCCCACATAAGAAAGTAACCATTTTGAAATGCTATTTACCCAAAGCATGTGAGAAATTGTATTTGAGGTTTTGCTAAACATAAATGGCCTGACACAAAACCATTATAATTATCTCTGCCTCACTCCTGCATTGTTATACTGGCCCTTTAAAAGCAATGCCTGCTGGGAAAATGTCGATGGATCGTAATCTTCTATAGCTTGTTAGAAGGAGCTCATCTTTGTTTGTTTTTTTTATTGACGTTTCTGTTCTGTTAGAACACCAAACGAATATTGCTTGCTCCAGTAAAAGGGCTTGCTTTTTCTCTTTCTACTGTTTTTTCTTTTTTTTTTACATTTCTTTGCATTTTGCTTTTCTTTTATTACCTCCAACTGGTCACACTAGCCACCCCACACCCTCATTGTCCAATGTAGTGTGCTTCTTAATGCAATATTAATGAGTCTGGATGGAGGGTCATAAAAAGTGATAGGTTTTCGCGATTGTAAATTATAAATCACTATTGATTTTTCCTTGCACTAACTCAGGCGGCTTATTGTAAGACACCACAGGCAAAGTGCACTTTATCAGATTAGGCTGGAGCCTGGTATCAAATATACATGAGAAAAGGATGCATTTATAACATAAATAGGGGGTTTCACAGTACAAAAAAAAAAAAAGAAACAAGCACACAAACAGACAACGTTCTTTTGAGAAGAGATCGGGGACACTGCCGTGTCTTATTCATGATGCACTTTTCTAACAGAAGTACCAATATGTCTCCTAATTAGCATCATCTCTGTGGAGTCTTTGGAGCTGTAGTTATGTCCAGTCTGCTAGTCCAACACCAGGTTGTGCCAGGGGAAATTAAATATTACCTTGCCATTGGACAAGCTCCCTCAAATGGCAATGAAGCCATTCTGAAAAGGTTAAGGAAGCTACTTTTTTTTGTCAGAACATTTTTTTAAATGTCATATTGACTGTGGAATCTTTTTTTTTTTTGTCCTGCGCCGACACCATTCTCATTTTAGCACTTCTATAAAATTTCATTTGCGCAATTACACCTGCTACCCGTGATTACAATTGTGTTATTTTCCATGTTACTGTTCAACAAAGTAATGTAGCACTACGCTGTGTATGGTATGTACAGGAGGCAATACCGGTGCAGCACACAATCTAAAACTACTGCACGTGTGCCTTTCTTTCTTCTGCCATTCCAGTTCCTTTTTCCCCTTTACTTTTGTTTCAAGTCCTAACAGGCTTGTTTAAAAACACTTAATAGTGCCTTCCTAATGACTATTGGCACTCTTTATGTAAACACTATGCCACTTCCCCAACACCTCCCCATTGCTTCCAGCTTTAAGTCCCTCTCCATACAAATCTCAAGTGCCACTTAACACGGGGGAGGCTGGGGCCCGAGCTAAAGACATTGTTTTGTTTTTCCAGGAGCTTCTGATGTTAGTGGAAACATCAATTTAGAAAAGGGAACGTGACAGAAAGCACCAGCTCAAAGAAGTCTTTAAGTAGAGCTCAAAGTAACTATTCAGCAACATATTTCCTTAGCGCATCAGTCCATTGTTATTCAGTATTGCTTCCATACCGAGATCAAGCTGTAGCTACAGTAAGAATACAAATGTGTTGTTCCCCCTAGATCCAGATTTCCTGGTAAAATAATCGCTGTAGCTTTTCAAGCTTTGGAGGACTAAGTCCGCCCAGAAATTGTTCTGGACCTGTCACACCTCATAGGATAGAAGCTCCTATTTCCCTATTCCCAAGCAATCTGCAGCTTTTTGTAAGTGCAAAATGATTGAATTCATAAGCTAAATTCTGCATGATTAATTTTGCATCCTACATACAGTGGAGTTGCAGGCGTATTCCCCATTGCTGGCAGCTATCTTAACACTGCATCTTGTTTGATGAAGCAAACACATCCTGATACAAACTTGTCGTTAATAGAATTGTGTTAGGCTCGCCATGAGCATAATCAAGTCGGGAATTAAATCAAAATACCCCCCCCCCAAGTAAAATATTCAGAATGCGTCACATCTTCCATTTACCATGTGTTTATTGACGGTTCATTAACTAACATCAAACCCTTTGAGCTGTTTACTAGAGACTGCCGTGAAGGGGGGGGGTGGGGGGGGGGGGGGGGGCGATGTGTCAACGTAAACAACACGCAGCTGAAGGAAGTGGCAGACATGGTGTAAAGGCCCACATTTCTTTCAATCTCCTCCCTGGAGAAATCAGTTCCAGCACTGTCCTGACGCAAATATGACTGCTAAATGCAACAGCTGGATTTATATACACTATATGGTAGGTACACCATTCCCTTGTTTTAAATAAACATGCTGTTGAATCACTCGGTTAAAATTTGAAAAGGATTTACTCTTCTGAAATTCTGATGCTTGAAAATGTTCATAATAAGTTAATGAATGCAGTTCTTTTTGATGCTGTTCTATCACCACTTTACAATCAGGTCTAGAACCCTCCTTGAAGTTTCTTATTGGTAGAATTCTCTGGCAGCAGGACTAATAACGATTCCATAAGTGAACTGTTTCAGTGATGATGATGCAAGTCTACAGCTTGCTCTTTCCCCTTGAATGAAATGTTCATGAATAATACCCACTGAGCAAATAACTTCACAGCCCAGAGAGTTTATATAAATCCACATCGAGGTATTTCCTGGTAAAGTGTTACACATAATGTATCTGAAATTAACACTTTATGGAGTGGATAACAAAAAAAAAAGAATATCTCGTCATTTAACTAAGATTTATTTATTGTGTGTTTTTGAATGTTTTAATATGTCTCTAGAAATGCTAATGGCTGGGGACTTTCTGAATCACATTTTCATTGTGTCGGGGAGTCTTTTAATAGTGGGTCTTGACATGAACTCTTCTTTGTCCTTGCAGGGAATATTTTGGGAAAACCAGAAGAATGGGGTGTTACTTCATATTTCACTTGGATCACCTCCTTTACGTTTCAATTTCTCTCATGGTGTCGGTCAAAGGAAATTCATTTGATTGCTGTTTGTGTAAGAAATATTATAGTAGACCTAAATATTAGGATTCATACAATATAAAGGAATCGCATTAAAAGAACTGTCTTTAGAATTGTATTATACTATATTACATTATATTATATTATATTATATTTGTAATATATTTAAATAAGCAGTAACTTTAAAATGTGTTAGTTCTAAATAATAAATAAACAACCAATTAGCTTATAAAATAGAAAATAAAAACCTTGCCATGCATTTTACAAATCAACAAAATAAATACATCTATTATAAAGTTGTCTTTTCCAGTATGCGTGATGTACTGTGTTTGTAATTGTATTTCCACATCCTTAATGCTGCTCAATTTAAACGCACTCCTTTTTATTTCTTGAAGCAGTTCATGCACTAATTTACATTTTTTCATTTAAAAAGGAAAGTCTTTCTGCTTTAGGGTTAAAATAAGAAAGCAATAAACACACTTATACAAAATATTACATTCTCAATTGACTGTTCTTGGAGGCAATATTTTACTAATTGAACAAATGATCACAAATATTTGTTTTTATATGAAAACATAATAAAATAACTAAATTATGATTTCATTTTAAAATGAGACGAACTTCCAAAAGCAAATCCTTAACTTACACAATTATCTTAATGGGCTGCAAGATACATATCCTGTATATACACATACATACATTTTTAATTTGCTCTTTCTTCGTGTTTCATTATTTCTGCCTTTCCTCTATAAAAAAAACATTGTTGGTCCACGAAATTGAATTTAATTTAAGATTCTGAAAATAAAACAACTTATTTGTATATATAAATTTCCTGCAATTCCATTCTTGTGTTTAGCTTCTTTATTCCAAAGCCAGATGCACAGCAGGCTTCTTCAGAATCCCCACAAGCCCTCTCTCCACTTGACATGAAAACATCAAGTCTAATTGTGTTTTTCAATGCTTGATTCTGGCTCAAACAGCATGTGATGGACATTCAAAGAGAAAACGTCCCTTCAAAGTACATGGCCTAGCCACGGATCCAGTTTTAATACTTAACCAACTGGGAAAATAAATCAATTAAGAATTCTATAATCCAGTGTTACAGGGCCACTCCTTGCTAGCAGCACGTACTGTACGCATCAGGGACAATTCAAGCATCCGACGTATCCCATGTAACCACATACTGGTACATCTTTATTCACACTGTGGTCAAAGAAAACAAGGTCTTTCACTCACAGCACATATTTACAGCATCAAAGCCTTTATCAGGGATTCAAATCAGTATAATTAATTGTGTGTGTGTGGTTTTTTTTATGGAGACAATTTTCTACCCTAAACACCAACACTGTAGCCATAGCTGCAGGCTGCAGTATCTGTTTCCAATATTAGTGGAATGTTCTCTGGATTGCTATTGATTGTCCGGTGATGGGCTGCTACCAGAGACAAAGCTAAACTAATTAAGCAGTGAGCAGAAAGAATGCTACCTTCAATACTGTTGGAAAGCACGTTTAATTATTGTGTGGGTACAACAAGGCGCAGATGAACATACCGCTTGGGTAAATACACGGGAGCAAGTATTGAATGTAATATTAGGTAGTGGAAATCTTCAGAACGCTAGAAGTAAATGCACACTGAAGAAGAAATTATACATTCCTTTTTATATAAGGGCCATTGTACACAAAAGAGTATATTACATGTGTTTTAAGCTACAAGGAGGAGAAAAATAACACAATCGAATCAACTTAAACAAAATGTCTTCATTTATTTTTAACCCCATATTGTTGGTTTTGTTCAACAGGCAGATACAATGTTTAAAATGTTAAGGAAGGGGTTAAGCTAGAGTGGGTTTACTGCAAAAAAAAAAAAAAAAAAAACGCTTCTGATATTGCAGGCTTGTTATCCAAACTTAAGAAGAGAGCGTTTATATTGCTTAATCAAAACCACCTTTTGAATGGGAATCAGAACCTTTGACGATGGACTAACTTTCAGAGGTTTTACTTATTTATTTATTTTTGTTGACATGATTTATGAGCCTAGGACTGTCATACAGAGAGCCACTATGAGAACCTGTGCAAAAAAAAGCTATAGCTTTTGACAGTGAAGCTGAATACTAAAATCATTTCAATATGGTAAGAGAAAAAAAAAAGCTTTCTCCTGACAAATAAAGATCAGATTCAGACATCACAGCAAAAGGATATAACAGACTACCCCTAAACTCTCAAGACCGTCAATATTTTCTGCACCACATAGCACATAATTGCAATGCACAATATCAGGTAAAAGAAAATAACAGGCCAATACAATGTAGCATCACACACTCGATTATCACCTTGCTTTGTACAAAGGGTTGTGTTCCTGTGCAATGAAGCAATGTATGTGTGGTTCAGTTTACGTTTGTTGCTGTTGGTCTGTTACACTACATTGTGAACAATATCAAATGAAAAGCAACGTGACATAATGCGATCAAATGCAATGGGAACCTACTTATTTTTATTCAGACTTCATTATAACACTTTTTTTTTTTTTTTTAGTTTGTGAACCTGTTTTAAAGGGTTTGAAAACACCAACATAAACCTCATTATTAAAACACCCCAAAATAGTTTTATGAATTCCAAACCATATTATTTTAAAGCTATTCTACACCAGCAAAAATAAAACTTGTCTTCAAATAAAGTTTTATGACTATCCCCAGAAGTGAAGCTAATGGCTCTGGCAGTTTAATTACAAAACCTCTTACGTGATGTATTCTAAAACCAGCTGTATTTGATCCAAAGTAAACCAGAGTATTTGCTGAGTTTATACAATTGTCTATCAAAAGTACAATACTGTGAGATTGTTCTTCCCTTCATCAAGTTCTCACATGTGGGTGAGCGAGGCCTCTCACTGCCAAAAAACCATCCAGAAATAAGACCAAATTTGTATGGAAAAGAATGCAGCGTTACGCAAGCTTGTATTTTTCCATTCAACGTCCCCCTAAACAAAACCAAACAAACAAACAAATCATTTTTGTTGTTAAGAAAGTTGGTGCTCTGTCAAACAAAAGAAAGAGGCCAAGGGATATTAAGGCTTGGAAGGAGTTTGACATGTTTGTCATTTTTGCGAAACCAAGAAACTAAACAATTGTTCGCTGTAATTGAACTGCTCTCCCTTTGTACTGTTTGTAGAGAACTGGAAGGGGAAGACTATGGGGATGGTAAATAGAGTTAAACAAGTATGTGTAAATCTGACCACACTCTTTAATACAACTTTTTTGGAAGCAGAGGTCATTCATCTGAGGAGAAACTGGAAATGCAGCATACTACTCAACAGCACTGTGTTATCATACAGTTCAGCAAATTGGAGGCAAAGCGATTCTCACTGTACATCCTGCAAATCTAGGAGACTTCATGTCCATTAAGCACGTTGACAGCAAGAAAATAGCAAATGCAGCATATACCTGTCTATTGTAAGATTTGTATGCATATAGTAATATGATTCTATACAGCAAATATAAAACACACTTAATAATCATATTTTTGTTCTCTATTTAACATACCTAAAAAAAAAATGTCTTAAGCAAAAAAGTGCTGCAATAGTTTTCTTTGCTGACAATAAAGATTAACCAGTCATGACATTTTGGTTTTTGGTCTTTTTTCCTTTTACATTTTGTTGATCTGTTTTGCTCTGACTTGCCCTATAAAACCAGTCAATCATAGGCCTCGGCTAATGGGAACCAAATGTGTGCACTGGAATTGTATAATCATAACTCATTGCATTCCTGGCACTGGCAAGACAGAGGGGCACTGTCAGGCCAATTATACTGTATTTATTTAAAACACCAACGCTGGATGGGAGAGTTCATCCTCTTGCGCTGACGTTGGGAAATGTATACTCTAATCAAGCACTCAAATATAGTCTAGAAAGACAGATGGTTTCTTTTCCAGTTGTAGCACATTAGGTCTTCTTTTTTTTTTGGGGGGGGGGGGTAGGGGGGGGGGTGTTCAACTGCTGTTTAAATAATATCAAACAGCATTTTGTCAACTTATTTTGTTGATTTGTCAACACCTTTTTTTATTAAAAAGCTTCAAGAAATATAGAATCTGTCCCTATAATTCTAGAAGAAGCGGATATTTCTTCAGTCTTTTCTTCCAAACAGTATCTGAAATGGACTTCCTTGCGTCAACCAATACAATCCTTTATTGTTTACTCCTTTAAAAGGCTGTAATTGGAAATGTGCAAATGCGCTTTGATCAACAGTTTTGCTTGATTTTACTGTCCTTTATGGACACTTCCTTTCTTCCTTTCTTTCATTATTTACACTGCCACTGCCTTTGGCCAAACTTTCTTTTTGTTTATTTATTTCCCTTTTTTAATTAACATTACTGTTGTTTTAAGCTATGTATCATTAAAAGGAAATAAAGGAATGTCCTACATGCCCTATGCCTTGTGAATGTGAGGCTAATCACATTTTGGACTCTACTGGTTTAGTTTGGAATTGACACTCATTGATTTCAACTATAGTGGCATTTTACAAAAACACTTCACATGCATATCAGCAAGTGATGAGTTCTGTAGTTCTCGTTATCTCAGTCTCCTTTGAGACCCACATTGCCTCAGATTATTATTTTTTTAAAATATATTATATAATTGGTTACAATTTAAGGTTTGTCCCTTAATTCACTGGGAGCTGAAGTTACGTATATGTCAGTCATGGTTACTTGTTAGGCTGTAAAGGGGTTAGGCCCAAATTTGAATAGCATGAAAACTAATTCCAGATCACTAAAATATAGTAATAATGTAATCTTTAAAAGTTTGGTTAATTTTTGCATGATTATATTATTTAGTAATTTCTATATAGCATCCCCTCAAATTACTAAATTGAAATAAGCTAAGTTGAAAGATCAACTTAAAAAAAAAAAAAGTGGCCATAAATAATTGACACAGCATGCATGGGATTACCTTAAACGATACACAAGAAGCTGTAAGTGACTCTAACAGGCTAATAAATCTATGTTAGTTTTATCCCACAGTCTTGCAGTCACTCACTTTATGGAGAGCGGTCTAAAGCCCCCACATATGGCCGTCAGTCAGACTTCCAGGCACCAGAACCACAGAGTGCTGAGCAGTGTAAGAGTGTGAAAACTAGCAGAGTTCGAAAACACTGCCTTTCAGTTCGTGCCAATTAAAAAAATAAATAAATAAAAAAACACTGGAATTTAAATGGAATATCGCAGGAGTAACAGCTACAATAGAATTTAAGAATGTATATATGTAGCATTTTATAGTTATCCTGTTGGATTGTCATATGGATATCAGCTATTCCATTGGAATTTAGAAGGATTTGTAACCATTATTTTCAACAGTTCTCCAAATCCAAACTTTAGAGAGTACAGAAAATGTCACCATTCTGATTAAATCTCTTTTAAAAATCTGTGGTAGAATCGGACGTCAAAATAATTGGTACGTAGTTATATTTGAATTCCCGCTACTTATTGTACAGTGTTATTGTTAAAGTAAATAAAAGTTGCCATGTTCTCTTGCTATCTTTTACTGTTTAAAATAAACACAAGTTTTATTAGGCTGGCCGATAGGCAACATTCCCTCCCGCTTTCGCTTTGAAACTGAAAGGGCCTCGGCTTTGCCAGCTGCTTATGTCTACCTCTCCATACGAGTCCTTGGCCAGCGCCCGGGGAGCCCTGCCAAAAGAGTACAACGTGAAGGTCAAGCGCTTAACTGAGGGAAGCAGTGAGCCACCCGCCCGACATATACCATACGCTTTCCTCTTATTGTCATCCGAGTGATTGATAACGTCGTTCATTAACGTGGGACGATTGTCAGCTTTTCCTGAATAATTATAAAAAGAAACAAAGAAATCTACACACCCTATTTCATAAGCAGGACTACGCTGCACAGTTTAAAAAAGGAGGAAAAAACTAAACAAAAAAGCTTTCACGACATTCCTTTAGTCTTTTCTCTCTCTGATAAACTGCGTGCCATTTCTTTGATTGAGGTTTATATTTTTCCATTTCGGCCTTCTTTCTTTTTTTTTTTGCTGGTATGTTGTTTTTTTCCCCCCTTAAATCAAAACCGGAAAATGAAGCATTCACTGTTGCCAAAGCTGTATCCGTCAGACAGTGCACGTTTTTCATTTTATATGCTAGGTAGGAGGATGGTGTCATAATCTGACTCCCTTGTAAAAGGCCTGCTCACTCAGGTCATTTGGCACTAATGAAGCAATATATTTTTCCATTTGTCGTACTCCTTAATCCTAAAGCCTTTCAATACCTGAAACTGTTGAGTTATTACCAGAAGCAACTGATGCATTTTGCATTTGTGCACTGGGAAATAAACTTTGACTGGGATTGTATCCTTAAAACGCAACAAATGAAAACTGTGATAAAACAATTATCTTTATCGCAGGTTTTTGTTAGATACTACTTCTTTAAATCCTATAAGAAATATAAGGATATCTGTTCACTTATTAAAATATAATCCTAGACAGAAGATACATACAAAATGCTTAACTTTCGAAGGGATAGGTGGATAGACTGACCAATGAACAGAAAGACAGCTGGTTCAGTACTAGAGAGAGTACTGAACTACATACTATAGATAGATAGATAGATAAAAACCTGCTAAATCAGTTTTGATTATAAAATATAGTACTGTATGGTCTTATTACAGTACCCATAATAACATAATAATGCCTGCTTTGATTTATTATTCTTTAAAAGTTATGTTTATTAAATCAGGTCACTGCGTAGTTTCCAAACTCCCACAGAGCACAGGAAACCAAGAACTGCAGCAAAGTTGGCATGGCGCCACCAAAAAGATTCAATCTGACGGTAATAGAAGGTGATTATTGAGGACTAGCAGGCAGATGATGGATGTTTTCCTGTTAAAATGACAGCCGTGCTGAATATCAACTGCCTTCATATTGCACAAATCTAAAGGTTGGCTTTTGGGTGTTTTCTGCTGTTTTTTTCACGTTAAGAGAAGAAAAAAATCACTACCCAAAGAAAGACTATAGTAAGTTTAGGTTGGCACACTTCAAAAACTAAACTAAAAATATCTTTCTTGAACTTCCTCATAATTCAAGAAGCATGTGTAGTTTACTTAAGTCAGGTCTCATCTCTCAGGTTACTGAGTCAATGAATTGGGTGTTTTGGAAATGTTCATGAGTGCCAATATAATGCCATTGATTGTTTTAAGTGTTTCATCGCTCATTTGATAAGGATTAAAAAAAGAGTTTGTCTTGACTTTCTTTTCTGTGAACTATCCTGCCAAAATCATATCACAGATACACATGTAATACATTTACTTTCTGTGTATTAACCAAGCAGTTAAAAAAAAAAAAAATGTAGCTAAACAAAGACCAGGCCCGATTTGTAGCAGGGGCCTAAAGTGTCCCATAAGACACAGATTCCACTCAATTACCTCACAGTTAAATGATTTAAGAACACATCCTCTGGAATCTCTCAGGCCTACTCCTGACATTGAGCCAGGGTCCGCCTTCATAGGAAGTAATCCAGAAGAGCAGGGAATTTATCACTCGAATCCCACAAGTGTCTGTTTCTGATACAGTAACGATCTCTTCACCTCCAAGTCTCACAATGTCTTTAGCCTACTGGAGCTCGGGCTGCACTCTGAGGCTTTAGTCAGCAGTCGTTGTAATATCCTGGTGAATATTCTTACAATGGGCCTGGCCTTTTCACTATGCCAGGCAATAAAATATAAACATTAATGAAATTAATATGTGGAGGATGGATGCAATACAACAGCAAAACTGGTTGGAAGAAGCTCAAAAATGTATGTGTGTAAGTCCAACATTTTTATATTTTTGCAATGCACCTCTTATCGTCTGATGGGTATCGCACTCGCTTAGCAACCACAGTATCTCCAGTTCAAACCCTGTATCCCTCCCCACTTGGATGACGTGTTAATGGCGTTACTGAAGCTGTTTAGGACTTGACACTGCCTTATTACAGATACATTTTTCACTGATTTGGTTTTCATCCGCTATACCCTGACTGTTGATCAAATATGCAATATATGCAAAAGTAGCAATGAAAATACGTTTAAAAAAAAAAAAAAAAAACCCTTGAAAAACTTGCCTAATTTCTCTGTGTGAGACAGTGCTTGTCAGAATATCACACACAAGTGATGGAAATAGATTGTAGTAGCGAGTGAATGAAGCATGAAGTGGTGTAATACAGCCCTCACTTACACTTACAACCATTTTGTGTCACTTAACAGCAACTTTATGCCACTTCTACTTTTTATATTACCGATGTTAATTCCCAAATGGACTCCACTGTCGTGCATTGATGAGCAAAGTCTTAAGTGTCTTCCATCAGAAACCAACCTGAGTTTTAAGCAATTATTACAGCCCAACTTTAAAACACAGTTTAGTCTGTCAACGATAAGCATTCTTCAGGCAAAAATCATTGTAATTCGAGACTTGAGTTCAGGCAATAGCGTCAGTGTATATTTTCTTGCTTGTTTTTTGGCGGAATGTTATACTATGAACTTCAAATAAACAGTCGAAGTGGGATTCTTTATCGAAGAGTTCTATAAACCCCCTGAGGTTCGGGGGCTGGGATTTGAGACCCCCGCTGGTAAACACACACCCAGCGGAGACGCTCAGGTGTGAGAGGCGGGACACAAAAACACTGAGGGACAACAAAGTGAGGACAACAGGCAGGAGATTTCTTGACCTTTCAAGCCTTGGTATGCAGGTCATATATAACCTTGATCAGTGAATCCCTGGAGAATGGTTAGAAAATGAAACAAAATACTGCAAATTTCCATCTCAAGATGCAATTTGGGAGAGGAAGGTGTGCTTTGGGTTATGCTGCACCTACTAGTTCTTTAATCTCTTTCTGTAGCAGCACTGGTTTATCAGAAAATCCATGTTTTCCTTTGGTTACGGTTTTCTTCACTTTACTAATACCCAGCATCTGCTTGACTACTAAGGCTAACAAAGAATGCATTTTTAAAGGTGATTGTTCAGTATAAAGCCTAAGATCCTTTAACAAGGTATAACTATGACCTACAAAAAGATGTCCACTTATCAAACTCGGGTTCTCTGAGAGTTTCCCTAAGAGACAGAAATGGGAATCCCATTTTTACAAAGAAAATGGTCTCATTTTTATTTAAACTACAGATCTTGCTGATACAAAATACAGATGGGTGAATAGTTCTAGTCCATTTACTAAACATGTGAGTGCCACCTTTTCACTAAAACTACAAGCGCATTTGGCTCTATTAACTAATATGCAAGTGTGCCCATTATTAGCAACATCTCAAGACCTGGTACACAGTCCTATAGACAAAAAAACAATAAAGGCAGCCTTTCCTGAATCAAGGTTTACAAATGGTTTGTACAAATGGCTTGCCTGTTTTGTGTGTTTAAACACTTTATGACCACGCTAAAAATGAGCTTTGCAATAGCATGTGTTTTGTTAGGGAAATAGCAGGCGAATGGACTTCCTCCCACTCGAAGTATCTGATTTCTGAAACGGCCTGACCACAATTGTCATAGCTCCGGCAGATGTGGGGTGAAGCTCCCGAACGGAAGCCCAGGTTTGAGGCCTACTGCTGCGACAGCCCCCTTGCTCGCTGAGCTGCATCCTCTGATAGTATATTTTTGTTAGCTAGCTGCCTGGAAGCCCTCTGTCGCTCAATTTGTTTTCTGATCCTGCAGAAGCTTTCCTGGTCTTGATGACAGCATAGCTCCATCGTCTGTTTGTTTTTTGGGGGGTGGAGGGGGTTGAGGAGGAGGGGTGGTGGGTTCCTCTCATTAAATTTAGTGTGGTGCATGGGTCAGGCCTCGCCCAGAACAATTTCTATTTTAAGATTTTTTTTTTTTGTATGCATCTATTGTTGCCTGAGAAAATAAAACTAGCTCTTTTGTTACAACTTCTTTTTTTTTAATTGCAGCTTTTGTTAGTGACACTTTTCAAACACAATGTAGAAGTTGGACTTAGTCCATAGGTTCTACTCAAGCCTCAAGGAGCAGGGTCACCTGTATTTTCAGCTCCTTGTATGAAGCAAAACAAATTCAATTTCACAGTCTAATTAAAGTGTAACTTGCATTCAAAGTTTCTTCTGAGGGTCTAATTTGATTACGTATTGTGTCATGTGCAGCACTCAGACAGTGATATATATATATATATATATATATATATATATATATATATATATATATATATATATATATATATATATATATATGAAGCGAATGTCTAAATAAATCAAAGAAGTATGAAAACAAATACCATTTCTGTAGACTTGTAACTTCATGGGAACAAACACCAACACCAGAGAATCTTGATGTACAACAGGGCCCTCTCTTTTTTTCAAATGACTCCCTTATTCAAATATCAAGACTGTTAACACCAAAAGGGCACTAGTGGTTAATACTCAACAAGCCCAATATTAATATTAAAACACATGTTTTCTACTGCAGCAAGTATTTGTGCAAGATGCCAATGTATGATATTGTTTCCAGGAATCCAGGTCAGAAGCAATTTCTACATTTGTAACATATGCTTTTCTCTTAGAGCAGATCAGCACCATAATAAATCGATTCAGCATTTTTTTTTTTTTTTCCTGCTGTTTTAGGAAAATGAACATCCACACTAATGTAAGTTATTGGAACATAAATCCCATGTATTTTTTTTTTTTATTATTATTTTTTAGTAATTTAACTAATTAGCATCTCGGCATCTGTGTGTATCTAAATTATAGCACATTAAACATAACTGAAAAATAACCCTCATTTGCAATTCCAAATGCAAAAACCTGTAAATTCAAACTAACTAGCAGGGTGATGGATGAGGAAGGTTTCACTGGAAACCATTAAAGAAGGGCTGAATTACTTTATCTGCTGAAATTATATTTAAACCCCCAAATTATTTAATTATTTAACTACCCCTTCCCCACAGATAAACTCTTACTGACCAGCTAGACTCCAAACTTCAACACCAGGCATACGACGTGATGAGAGGCCTGGTGGCGAAAGCCCTATTGCAAGGCTAAGTGAGCAATCAATTACACATAACAGCCATACACCTTACGGCAACAATATTCCCACCATTACATGCCACCAGCCTTCCACTTTCTAGTGTTTCTACTGGCTATAAAAGAAGCCCAGTGGCGTGCATCTTTTTTATGGAAAGAGGTGTGAGGTTACAGTGTCCTAAAGCTGTATTTAAGAATGTAAAAACTTGTTAAAAAATCTACGCAAGAACAGCTAAGGTTTTCTTAAAATAAATAGTGACCCATTAAAATATGTGTCAGCAATTCCAACAATAGGAAAAGTGAGACCCAAAATAATTTCTATTTGGCAGCTGGAAGGCTATAGAAAACAATATAGAGGTTAACAGATAACATTTTAAATGTAATACAATGATTCACAATCCCTTTGTAATTTGATGATGCCATAACATTATAAATATCCGGAAATCACAGACTTCAAAACTATAGTGTAGCACAATGCCATTATGTATCCCTTTAATGATGAAGCTGGGTATTATAAAGACAATTATGGTTGACTGACACGTTTTGCTAATAGTGTAATCAGATATGTTTATGGAAATGTATATATTTTAAGCTGAGACATCCAAGTAGGCCTCTTTATTGATTATTCCACTATCAATGGTGCCTTTATGAACAACGTTAACTCGCTGTTGTTGCTTTTTTGTTTGTTTGGTTTTTCCCTTTTCTGTTTCTCAATATACAGTCTCTTTTTTATACTAGACACCCTCCATTGCCCCCTCACATTTACTGTAACTAGCGAAATGGAAATAACAGTGCCCGTAATAAAGGTAAACTCAGAGGTCACATCAAAATGACCTTGCTTGAGCAATTGGGTCAGAGCACTCATCTCCCAGGTAGGCTGCTGAAGCAGGCGTGGAGGCCTTTGACCCTGATAGCCACCATGGTGGCTGACAATAAATTATGGATAGGCACTCTGGACAAAATGCACAGTAATTACAAAGCAATCAGCAAGCACCTATATGTGTTTGATAGATGGCAATCATAATGAATATTTTAATGTTTTTTATAGCTGCCTCTCTTTGCTACACACCAATGACCACCTAGTATTGAGTTTAATGAGCACCACACTACTTTATTGCAGCAGCCTATAGGCTGACACTTGACACTGCTCTAACTGCAAAAATGACAGTAAACAGAGGCACTGGGAAATCTGGGACTTTTGACCAATTATAGCTGCTTTAATTCACACCCATTCATCACAGAACAAAAAAGGATCAATAGATGTGAAGCTAATCCTGACCACACTCCACAAAAGCAATGTGAAATCACACATTTTAAAAAACGCATCAATTCAATTAAAATTCTCCTTTTTAACTGAAGCCCCCCCCCCCCCCCCCCCATTATAAAAACATAAGCCTTGCTTTTTGGAAGTCCAACTAAATGTTTCACTTTAACAGTGTGACCAATCGTACTTTATAAAAAGTGTATGTACTAACTCTAAAAGAAGAGAAATTTTAAAAATAACATTTTTACTTTACAGTGCCTTGCGAAAGTATTCGGCCCCCTTGAACTTTGCGACCTTTTGCCACATTTCAGGCTTCAAACATAAAGATATGAAACTGTAATTTTTTGTGAAGAATCAACAACAAGTGGGACACAATCATGAAGTGGAACAAAATTTATTGGATATTTCAAACTTTTTTAACAAATAAAAAACTGAAAAATTGGGCGTGCAAAATTATTCAGCCCCTTTACTTTCAGTGCAGCAAACTCTCTCCAGAAGTTCAGTGAGGATCTCTGAATGATCCAATGTTGACCTAAATGACTAATGATGATAAATAGAATCCACCTGTGTGTAATCAAGTCTCCGTATAAATGCACCTGCACTGTGATAGTCTCAGAGGTCCGTTTAAAGCGCAGAGAGCATCATGAAGAACAAGGAACACACCAGGCAGGTCCGAGATACTGTTGTGGAGAAGTTTAAAGCCGGATTTGGATACAAAAAGATTTCCCAAGCTTTAAACATCCCAAGGAGCACTGTGCAAGCGATAATATTGAAATGGAAGGGGTATCAGACCACTGCAAATCTACCAAGACCTGGCCGTCCCTCTAAACTTTCAGTTCATACAAGGAGAAGACTGATCAGAGATGCAGCCAAGAGGCCCATGATCACTCTGGATGAACTGCAGAGATCTACAGCTGAGGTGGGAGACTCTGTCCATAGGACAACAATAAGTCGTATACTGCACAAATCTGGGCTTTATGGAAGAGTGGCAAGAAGAAAGCCATTTCTTAAAGATATCCATAAAAAGTGTCGTTTACAGTTTGCCACAAGCCACCTGGGAGACACACCAAACATGTGGAAGAAGGTGCTCTGGTCAGATGAAACCAAAATCGGACTTTTTGGCAACAATGCAAAACGTTATGTTTGGCGTAAAAGCAACACAGCTCATCACCCTGAACACACCATCCCCACTGTCAAACATGGTGGTGGCAGCATCATGGTTTGGGCCTGCTTTTCTTCAGCAGGGACAGGGAAGATGGTTAAAATTGATGGGAAGATGGATGGAGCCAAATACAGGACCATTCTGGAAGAAAACCTGATGGAGTCTGCAAAAGACCTGAGACTGGGACGGAGATTTGTCTTCCAACAAGACAATGATCCAAAACATAAAGCAAAATCTACAATGGAATGGTTCACAAATAAACATATCCAGGTGTTAGAATGGCCAAGTCAAAGTCCAGACCTGAATCCAATCGAGAATCTGTGGAAAGAACTGAAAACTGCTGTTCACAAATGCTCTCCATCCAACCTCACTGAGCTCGAGCTGTTTTGCAAGGAGGAATGGGCAAAAATTTCAGTCTCTCGATGTGCAAAACTGATAGAGACATACCCCAAGCGACTTAAAGCTGTAATCGCAGCAAAAGGTGGCGCTACAAAGTATTAACTTAAGGGGGCTGAATAATTTTGCACGCCCAATTTTTCAGTTTTTTATTTGTTAAAAAAGTTTGAAATATCCAATAAATTTCGTTCCACTTCATGATTGTGTCCCACTTGTTGTTGATTCTTCACAAAAAATTACAGTTTCATATCTTTATGTTTGAAGCCTGAAATGTGGCAAAAGGTCGCAAAGTTCAAGGGGGCCGAATACTTTCGCAAGGCACTGTATTTTATTTTTAAAAAAATAGCTGATATATTGATACATATGGTATTTTGCACTGGATCCTTCAACATTTGACCCTCTTAAAATAATCTAAGGATATACCTTAAGGCAGAAATTTCAAAAGCCAGTCTTCTGGGAGCTCTAGTAGTCTAGGTTATTGTTTTAACCACCGACATATTCCATTCCAATCTGCGCTACTTTTCAGTTCTCATAAAACAGCACTCTCCTTGATTTTAGTGTGGCAATGTAATTATTCCGTGTGTATCATCAGACTACAATAAAAAAGGCTAAGGATTTTTTATTTTTTAGCACCAAGTTGAAAGCACTGTTAGTGATCCCACAGGACAGTGCCTCAAGGAAACTGCTGTGCCCCTCTTACAATACCCCTCAAATGCAGGCACACTCCTCCTTTTTAGTTGACTAGCTGGGACCTCTAACCCCAGTTCCTGGATACGGTCAAACCAAACCATAAACAGACAAACTGTAACATGGTAAGATCACGCTTGTTTTTCCCTGAAACCGTAAGGCTTCCTCTCTCTGCAGGCCGCAACACTACTGACATCACTGAATCCAAAAAAAAAAAAAAAAAAAGTAGAACCTTTTATTTTATGTCGAAGCCAAAGGATAGCCTTGCAGATTTTTTTTGGTATACTGCCACGTTTCTGGTACGTAACCTCAAAGTTCAAATAATTTCGCAGGAGCTGTTAGAAGCTGTTTTATGGTTTAGTTGACTTTTTTAGATGCCGTTCCTAAGTGTTACACCATTTCTTCACTTGCAGCATGTATTATTACTTGTACTGTGATACTTGAAATGTATTTTTGTTTACGACTGCATGTCGTCCTGGATAAGGGTGTCTGCTAAGAAATAAATAATAATAATAATAATAATAATAATAATAATAATAATAATAATAATAATAATGCATTCTAGCTGATTTTTTTGGGGGGGATTTCTGACTATTTTAAAAAAGAATGCCTGTTAAGAATGTAATTGTACTTTTCTATTAGTTTAGATAAAGTGACTGGGTGTACTTACGTTAATTTCTGGACAATAATTCAAGTTTCTTTCATGCTTTAAATGAAATTGGAATTAATTCACAACCTAGTATAATTTATAAATCCTTTTTTGTTGTATTATTTAAAAAATACATTTGGCACTTACAATAACAACAATAATCAAAATATCTAAAAGATTTCTAATAAACTTTAATAAAGACTTGAGATAGGGGATGCCAATTGTGAGAGCTCAAACACTTTTCTTTTTATTTTTTAATCAAATTCTAAATCAATCACAGGCATTGACCTCAATTACAAAGAATAAATAACTTGTTTTGGGCCTTGCAGCAGATGGAGGATTTGTTTAACCTCAGAGGGTCACCTTATGAATTCTAACTAAATTATTCAGCACAATGGCTAATCAATACTATTTGGTGATATTTTTTTTATTATTATTATTATTTCATTTTATTTATTTATTTATTTACTTTTTATAAAAGGTTGTACACTAAAGGCAGCAAGCAATTATGGAAATTGGGCCCAGGCAGCACTCCATTCCTTTCCCCACTTGAGAGCCCGCTAGAACCTGGCAGCTAATCGATTAGTGCTCTCATGAAAGCAGCAACACGACCTCTGACCTTCCCTAAGCTCCCTGTCTGACAGCTGACAGAGAGAGTGCTTTATTTTACTGAATTATAAAATTGCAGTGTTCCCTTTCTTATAAAGAGTATCCGTTTCACAGGGAACAATTTGTCGTTTCTTAAAAAGGTCAATGCAATGCTTATCGAGACCTGGATAATACTGTAAATGTAAAGTTATGCTGTATCACCATGACTGGCATCAACTAGGAAATAAAGCACACTCATTGACTCTCTGAGTTTCTGGAAAGGTCGTTTTCACAACAAACACCAAATTAGAAAAAAGACTGATTTCAGTTTGGGTCACAAACCTTTGGATAAGACTCTAAGCAATTTACTATTAGTTCATGCACTATCTTGCAGTGTTAGAGAATTAAAAAAATAGTCAAAAAGCTGTGCAATTTGTCAAAGCCAAGAAGTAAAAAACAGCCTGATATACATAACATTCATTCAAGATCTATTTTATTACATTCCAGTAACTTTAACTTAAGGTAAAAATAGAAAATTACACAACAACCAATTGAGCAAATAGTTTCTTGATAAATTGTACCGCAATAGATTTGAAGGCCAATTTGGCTCTAAACACAGAAGGCATGAACTGAGGAGCGGTGTTCCTGTTGCAGTGTTTTTGTCGGCAGTGTTCGTGTCCAGAAACAGCACAGGGATCGCTCCCGAGGGGAGCTGGCAGGGAGCCACATTTACCTGATTTACAAACCTTCTTTAATCCAAAACAAATGGAACTGATGACAATAAAACTCAAGGCCATTAGAAAAGGTCCAAGGCCTGGCCTGCTGAAGCTGGGGAGGCTTTGTGCTAGAGCTCATAATTCCAGAGCAACCCATTCCCGGCACCCATGTGCTCCCCTATTAAACGTATTTGTCAGGATGTGTCTGCATAATAATGCTGTTGTAATCGCTATGCTATTGAAGCAGTCGCATTAGTGTGTGTCTTTTTAAAAAATTCATACAAATTAAAATACACAAAAATTTAAATTGTTAGAAACAAAAGGTTATTGTGTGTTTACATTTTTTTTAATTAAGCAATGCAATAAAAAAGAAAAGTAAAATATGATGATTACTTGTTGTAACTAAGCCATTATGAACTCCAGTCTTCTGCCATACAGCTGTCTGTAATGAGCTCTCAGCCTGTCACAAGTTCAAGACAGCAACCAATCTAATCACATGCACGGCAACTTAAAAAAAAGAAAGCACAAACCAAAGCTCATTTGTTTGGTTACATTATTTCTTTAATTTTTCATGGGGGTGGGTACGGGTGGACCTGACATGCACTGAAATGGAACAGCAGTGTTCTGATGTCACTTCTAACAGAGATAATTCTGTTTTCCACAATATCCTCTGCGTTTGTGTTTCGAGTCATGAATTTTCACCTTATTAAGCTGTGTGCATGATGTAATACTTTATCACCACAGGCAGAAATATACCCGAGTTGTAGAAGGGTAAAAGTTCAAACTGTTTACTAAATAACTCTGAACCCTAAATCTGAGCAAGAGGTTTATCTGTCTATCTATCTATCTATCTATCTATCTATCTATCTATCTATCTATCTATATATATATATATATATATATATATATATATATATATATATATATATATATATATATGGTTAAACAAAACATACATGTGGAACTAATTTATACAAACTGTAGAACCGGGAAAATATCTGCAATAAAGTATAAACATTAATAATATGCATTAGTCCTGAAATCCTGCTGCTTTCACAGACAGCCGCTTGCTATTACTGATCACACTGTTCACTGCCCCTGTACCAAGAGTAAGAGGTGAGGGACTCAAAATATATAATAAACTGTTACTTCATTATATAACTAGCACTTAAAATGAGAAAAAGCACAATGGTAGCAGTGAAGACTAAATCTTTGTTGCATGAACTGAAAAATGTCCCCTATTTAAGAATGTGTATGGAAATTTCTGTGGTCAGCTTAAACTTTAAACCAGGGTGGGCTGAAAATGGTTGTTTTTAGATAAGGCGGGTAATTATTCTTATACCCTTATTTTCTCTCTGTGGAGGTGACAAAAAAATGGCCCTGGTCCAGGATCCACAAGATTCTAGAAAGAACACACTATTCTGACAGCTATCTGGAAATCTGCTAAAGGGCTCAGACTTTTTCATTTGACCAGGCCACACAGAGTGCTCGCCCTGAAGAGCCCTGGGGAGGGCAGGCAGAATCTCAGACTTCTGAAGCGTCTAGAACAGGAAAACGATTACACTGAAATGAGGATACCTAGGGGAAAAGAAGTTACTGGGTATTGTAAAGCAGCAGCCTTGCCAACATTTACTGCGCTGGTCAGTAGAAGTGCTTAATACTCACACTCTGGGTGACAGTCAGGTTTTCTAAGCTTTTGCTTGAATGTAAAGGTTCTTTTTTTTTGCATGTATTTTAATTTCGTTTGTAAATGTTAAGAAAAGTTTTACAGTTGTTAACAGAACAAGCCCAGGAGTGCAGAAACCATATTACCTACGGAATGAAATACCAGAGAAAAAACATAAAGGAAAGGTGGGCTGAATCAGCACAAGAACAACACAATCAGTCTCTGCAGGAGGCGGAAATAACCTTCCTGGTGCAAGGAGTTTGGGAAATGGCTTGAGGGTCTAGTTTGTAGCATAAATCCCAAGCGCACCAGTTACTGTCGATCGCAAAGAACAAAACAAGCAAAAACAAACCTGTCAACACAGCACCAACAAAATGCGTCTTGAATTGAAATTGTGTTTTACAAAAACTAAATACCAAACTTTACCACTTCATACTGCTACATGGTATCTGTCCCTATAAAGCTTAAATAATGCTTTTCACAAAGCCCCTAATTCAAACAACAATGCGATTTGACACTAGAAGGCCTGATTTAGAGTTTCCTCCTTACTTTTCTTCTCGCAAACTAGGGAGCTCCTTTAGGATCCACAGCAATAACAAATGGTCCTGGTGATCAAGTGCATGCTCCTTGTTCAGTTTTAGCCAACAGTTACGTTCAGAATAACTACCTAACTAGTACTTACAAAGCCGAGAGACTTAAAGGAAGAACCCAAGTGGTGCTATTTATTTGGGTTCTTGTGGCTCTTGTGACCACAAACTGCAGTTCCATCCAAAAGTGAAATTACAGAGTAGAAGCCCGGGATTTATGAATGAGATATCTTTGGCTGCAAAACATTCCCATTATAGCACTCTGCCACCACAAAACTGCTGTGTAATTGGAAGTAAAACTTTTTCCCATGTACTGGAGGGCTGGCCTTACAGCCAAACAATTTCAAATGGAACTAGTCTAAATGTATAGGATGGCATACCCGCGCCCCCCCACCCCCCAGCACCAAAGTGTGGACTGTTACATTCTTTCTTTCTGTGGTAGCATGCAAACCACTTACTAAGCCTAATTAAGAAATGTTCAAGCAGTCAGATTGCTGGTTGCAGTATTCCAATTCCAATTATGCTGGGAACACTATTACTGAAGTCATTTGATTTTTAGTTTTCAAGCGTTACTCCACAATCTTGTTCTCACCAGAGAGGTGGGAGGAAAAACACTGAAGGAACGAATAAATAAGTGCTTACAAACCCTCAAAGGAGCTGACAGCCAGTTCAATGCTGGAGTGGAGCTTTTAAAATGGCACTTCACAGATCTGAAGAATCTTGCGCTACCCCAGAAATTAAATTATCATATTAAAACCACATTACGAACATTGTAAACAGGAGCGTAATTTAAAGTGGGACCTATATTATTATACTCATGAAGTAATAGCCGTGGAATATGTTTCATAATTAGAAATGATTAGACGGAAATTCATGTCGTTTGTGTATTTCTGAAAGACATTGCAAGAATATCGAGATCATCCCACAGCAATGTTATTAACACCAACATTTGTTTTTCTGTGACATGTGCTGTTCTAAGCATTCACATCTGAGACAGGACTTGTTAATTCAATGCTCAGTGGGACCTCCTGAGCCACAGTCTATGTCGTGGCGGTGAGAGGAGCATTGTCTCTGAGGCTCGAATAATTAGGGATGACCAGACCTCGCTGGAAGACCTGACAGCATCTTGGCTTGTAGTGACTGAATCATTTCTAATAGGAAACCAGACCTTGCGGGGGATACTAATTTATTTAACAAAATCTGTACTTTATGTGTGGCACACCAGATTTCCATATAATAATTTCTAATGCATCGACAGGAGGGGTTACTGCAGTGTAGCCCAGCAGCAGCACAGAGCCTTGACTCTCTAGAACTGCTTGGCAGTACTTGACAGTTTTTTCAGGGCTGTTTGAAAGAGTCAGTAACATATTCTCTGACCAACCAGGTTTGTTTGATCAATGCTGCTGTCTCCTGTAAGTTACCCAAGAATGCAATCTCATCAGTGTTAGTCTAAAGGTTATTTATTGGGACTGGTCTGGAAATCACAATCCTCACCGGCCTCATTTAAAATAAAATATTACAAAAAAAAATAATAATCTTAAGAATATAACTCAAGAGAGCTAGTCTTTGTGTGTGTGTGAAATTGGAAGCTTTTTTCCAGGCTTGGAATAGCAGTAGCGTTTCGAACAGAAGAAACCACTCTGTTTCAGCTTTAAGGTCACCTTTTACTGCTGGAGCCTCAAAACAGAACACTTCTCTGACTGAGCCTTACTGTGCAGGTCCACAGTTATTAGGCAGTTCCAGAAATATGGAGATATAGCTGATACTGACAAAAATGTTATCTTTAAAAATGAATACTCAAATATTTGAGGTCACGCAATTTACATAGGTACGTAAAAAGAGATTTCCGTGTATAAAGACATTTTAACAAGAAATGGTAATGGTTAGTGTTCTCTTAGACTGTAATACCTGTATAGCGAGAACACAGACATTCTAAGCTGAGCATTGAACCATTGAACTTTGAATCTGATTGGTTGAGATGTGAAAATCGTATTCTACTTTCCGTAGCATCACTTTTTCATCTCCTAATCTTCTTGACCACTGATTTGCTTCCAGTGCCTGCTTCAATGTCTGTCAACCACGTCTTACAAGTTCTCAGAAACTTCCACTGTGCTTTGGGGTCTGGTATTTAAAATTAATTTTAAATCTGGCACATTTTAAAGTTGTATTCTTTGACTTTTGTAACAAAATACTAAACGCACAATACCGAATGCACCTGAACATCCTAAAATACGTCTTCAAAAACCAAGTCTTAGGGTTGAAGAGCAGCCCAAATGCGACCATCCATTAAATTTGACAAGCTCTGCATTTTATTTAGACAGAGCTATTAATAATGAATATATTGTGTTTGAATGCATTGCCTGGTGTTAAGGCTTTCAGAATAGGGCCTAGTACAAAATAATACATATTGTATAAAAAGATGAACACTTCAGAAGGAATCTATTACCAGTAAATAAGCAATTAAAAAAACAGTATTCACTTTATATTCACATATATAACAGCTGAAGTACCCACTTTGACAAATACCTTATTGTATCTAGGGCATGTAACTTTTTTAAACAAAAAAAAAACTGAAAACACATTTTGTTAAAACGTGTTTTCTAAATAGGCTTAAAAAAAATTAAAACATTGGAGTGAAATGTAATTGCTTGGCATCTCGGCCAATTAAACAAGCCCTCTTCGAGGTATTCCTTGGAGCCATTTCTTCCCCTCCATTTCTCACCACTGCTCCTGAATCAGTGCCTAGCCGCTCAAGCCTCTACACACACAGCCTAAGCTCCCCCCCCCCACCCCCCTCTCTCAGCTCTCACCACATGTGCAAGAATGTCTCTGCTTTCACTGGCGACAATCTGGAGCCAGAGCCTTTCCGTTTCACGGGAAACTCTGCTATGTGTCGCTAACAACAACTCAAACAGTGCCTGCAAGCCCCCCCCCACCCTCCAGCTAACCAACACTCTAAGTACTCGCTTCACTGCCCACACATTGAACTGAGCTGGGCTAGACTTGTAGGAAACACTGATGCTTAATTCACTGCTACCTACAATGACACCACTGAGAAATAAACATCTCTGCACCACAAGCTACTCCGCTCCCTAACAGCCCCCTTCAATGGATTTTGAGTTTGGGACCCCTCCCTTCTTTAGTACTTTGCAGCCACAATAAATACTGTTGTTTTTGTTTCAAAAGGGCCTGTGAGGCCTGTCTCTGCTTGCTTACTTTTAATTCTCCTCTTAGTTCATGAGTGCCAGCTCCTTAGTTCTATACCCAGCAGCCACATCATTTAGGTCATGAGTCTGCTTTAGAAACTTTGTCAACGAGTCGCATTTTGTGTTGAATTTTGTTAGGATTTGGGAAGAAACACAATTACTTTCCCAATGAAAGAATTGGTGAGGAACAAAGAGGAGCTCAGGTCTATAAAATTTAATTTATAGCTATATAAACAGGAACGAAGCTGGTAGGGGGAGCTGGCAAACAGCCAATGTTTTTAAACAGATTCAACCTCCAAACATTGAGATTGTCAAACAGTGTTAAGGAAATCCCTTGGGTCACCTCCTTCTTGGTCTAGCTAGAGGTAAAAACAACACTGAGACTTAGCCCTCCTTTAAGAGCCACTCGGCAGCTTCTTACAGCCACTTGAGGGGGCAGAATAAAACAGGTAAAGGGGGAGGGAGGAGGCAGGGGAGTGGGAGGAGACCAGTTCTTAATGAATCACACATCTTTGCTGCCCTGATGTCATCAATTCCTATATTAAAACCAAGCTTGAATCTTTTAAACAAGCACAGCTACGTGCTTGGTTGTCAAAGATTGGAGCTTTGTCTAATCCTTGATAAGTTATGGAAATATGTCAGTCAGTTCCACTTTGTGTAAATATACTTTTTCATTAGCAATATGGAAGACAACTTTGTTTGGAAAATGGCAAAAAAAAACAAAAAATGTAAAAACCTCCCTTTGTATCCCAACAGTGACAGTCTGTTAAACCTACAATTGTGGCCTCTGTCACAAACTGTCCATTCTCTGCTATCACTATAATTCCCTAAGGCAGGTAGACCGCAGTCTAAGGCTGTCAATCAGCTACAGCATTACAGCTCTAGTCTAAGCATGAAATATAAACCATTAAAAAATATATGCTGAGACACTGGGTACTATGTACACATTAAACTCATGAGTCTCATTAAAACTTTATTGAGGTATATAACAAATAAGAAAACACATTACTAACATTCTTTGTTGCCAGGAATTGTATGAGTAAAAGCCTATTATATAAAAAAGCAATGTTCTGTACTTACATATATATATATTCAATTTTAACCGATCTGGTTTGTATTCTAATCCTCAATAAAGTTTAAAATATGGCATTCTACTCTGTAATGCATCTTTTTTATTATTATTATTATTATTATTATTATTATTATTATTATTATTATTATTATTTAAAACAGCTTTAAAAAAGCCAGTGGCAAATTTATTTTTAATGACAATTTTAATGAAACACATATTCTAATTCAGCGCAAACGATCCTAACTGTACAAAGTAGTCTATTCATATGTGTGTACTGACCTGGGTCACACTCTATGGGGGAGCGGTGTGCCTACAAGGCAGTAATGCTAGAATAAGCAAGAGTGCTTCTATACATTTATTTAGGCCAATGTAATCAGAAAACCACAACTGGATATTACAACTGGAACCAAACTACTTGCTTAATAAAAACAATATTTCATCAGCAGAGCCCTTAAAACGTTAACGGTAAGTGGGCATGCATTCTATAAACTGCAATTGCTATTTTAAATTGTATACTATTGCACCATTATGTAAGTTCAACAAATATCACTTCCACTAAGATTCAGTTTTAGTTATGGCACTCTATCCTTCTAGTCGATTTTAAAGAGTACAGAAACTTTAAACACAGTACGAGTCAGTAATTGAGTCCAGTTATTTGGGTAATGGGAGTGACATCATACAGAAATGCATCCCATAAAAACAAAGGTGATTGGCTGTCGCCATGGAGAGCTGGTAATAAATACCTACACCACTACTAAGAGGGCTTGCACTTCACTCTTACCACCAAAGATGGAACATCTGGTGAAAACCTGAAATCAATGGTGACTATAATCTGATAATAGGGGCTCATTTGTCTGAAGCAATAAAACAGGCCCCTTATGTTTGAATAATTGCTCAAGAATCCTTGCCCAACTAAGGACACAATTTATTATTATTATTATTATTATTATTATTATTATTATTATTATTATTATTATTATTACACATAGTAGTAGTAGTAGTATAGGTCTCATACTTCTTGATTTTTATATGAACCATTTTTTCTAATAATTGCATTTAAAATTGTGGCCAAAGGGAATTTAGATAATTATTTTCAATCGTATAAGTTAACTAATAAATTTAATTTACTACCAGTGTACCAAAATAGTTTATATATCTCTGTCTCTGGCCCCCAGTAAAGGTGATCCTGTGAAGGACAGAGCTAAGTTACAAATGATTTGAGAAGGCGCTTGTGCACATCTGTGCACTACATGCCCTGGGGCTTCAGTCAAAAGAGGGGGCCTTGCATCATTTGTATATGCGTTAACGGGGAAAAGAGGGGGCAGTCCGTCTGTTCTAGAAAATAAAGAGAGGTCGGGTTCTAATCGAAAGATGCTGGAGTCAGAATTAAACACTACCTGACTTTATAATCGGTGGGAAAATAAGACCTTCAGTAATGAAAACCCACTATGAAAATGAAATTAACAGGAAGAGACCAGGCCGCCAGTAAACTAAATTAGCATCAAATGCAAATCACTGGGTGCCTAATGGTAGAACAGGTGCAGAGAGGCACCCTAAATGAGATAAATGAATAAAACATCCTCCTGCACAAATGTGGAGACTGACACAAAGTCAATGACATGAATAATTCACAAACCCGGGGTCACACTGCCCTGACCTTTCCAAACAGGAAGTAATATAAAGCAAAGAGCTCACATATGAACGACTCGATACTCTATATTTTGAATTTTATCAAGTTACTGTATAGCGCATCAGGTGCTGTCTGCGTTGGTATAGCCTAGCGGATGGATTTCTCGAGGGGTTCTGCAGATCCTAAATGAGGGATTCGTTCAGACTCTCTGTTTTTCACTTTGCTGCGCCCAGTACATGCCAAGCTGTTCCACAGTAAAACTACAAAACAGAAACATTTGGTGACAGGCCTGTGATGCAAGACAGGAAAATATTTTTCCCTCCTCAAACATGAACCATTGTATTAAAGCTGGAAATCTGTCAGCTCCATTCCTAACTGAAATAACCAGCCACTGTAGAACTCCATCTTATTGTTTTTTGTTTGATTTACAGCGCTAGTATTTCGAAGCTCAGTGAAATCACAGCAGCGTCCAGTGGTTTTGAATAACTGAATATGTAACACAGTAAGCCCTGTTTACATTACTGTCAGAAAGACCTATTTTGCTTGACCCTACGCCCATTATAATTGATCTCGTTATTAAAATAAATCACCTAATTAAAAAATCCATTATGAAAGTTCAGAGTTCCAAAACAGTATTATTATTATTATTATTATTATTATTATTATTATTATTATTATTATTATTATTATTAATTAAATGGCTGTGTTTGCTTAAAAATACCAAAAGCAGCAAATAAATAAACTATTCTCCTGAAGTTACAAACCAGAAAGAGGGAACAGTGTCCAAATCTCTCTCCTCCTGTTTGGTCTATTTAGAGAAAACAGGGTTTTTGGAACCCAAAGGTGTTTTCTAAACAATGACACAAAGACAATAGCTTACTACAAAGATTACTGGAATGCCACATCATCACAAAGGTATAACTGATACATAATGACCATGCCAGTCAGATCTAATTATTGCAGTGTATTTATGCAAGCTAATTACAATGTGGTACAATTGGACTAACATACAAAATGATTTAAGTGGTTTATGAGACATGAAGCACTCAAGATAAAACCAGAATATATGCCTATTGCTCGTGGATTGTGACGTTGTGGTTTATTTTATTTTATTATTATTTTGTTTTTTAATGAAACGCAACTCCCTGTTGTACATCCACTTCAATAACGCGGTAGACCAAACACTATTAATTTGTTTAGAGCTGACTTGGGATATTGGGTTTGTGTGTAAACTCTTATTCCCCCAGTGGAATCTGTATGGAAGTCCAGCTGGTTTGAATTTGCAGACTAACAGTTGTCCCCAGTCTCAGAGTGCTAAAGAAAATAATCTCACCAATCCATGACTAGATGCTTTTTTTTTTCTTTTTTTAGTTTTTTACCAGTGAGAACTTGATCGCCTGGTAATTAAAGCAATTCCTTGAGCAGGGAAATCTTGTTTAAATTAAAGCAAACAACGGAATGGATTTGTGGGAAAATGACCCGGTTGTAAAGAACTTACCTCTCCAAACAGTTTTGCATACACCAAGCCCTAATGCAGCAGCAAATCTGGTGATGGCTTAAGAAGTAAATCTATATCCTTTTTCCATTCTAGGACCTGGGAAGCCAGTTCTATGATTATTATTATGATTTGTTTATTTAGCAGACGCCTTTATCCAAGGCGACTTACGGAGACTAAGGTGTGTGAACTATGCATCAGCTGCAGATTCACTGACAATTACATCTCACCCGAAAGACGGAGCACAAGGAGGTTAAGTGACTTGCTCAGGGTCACACAATGAGTCAGTGGCTGAGGTGGGATTTGATCAGGGGACCTTCTAGTTATAAGCCCCTTTCTTTAACCACTGGACCACACAGCCTCCTCAAATGCATTGAAACGATGTCATCATACATTATTGAGTGTTTATGTATGTCATTGTTAGGCTGGCAAGATTACCTACATATCTTTGTTTATATACACGTTTCAGCATTCATAAATTTGCACTATGGGGATGGTGTTATAAAAAGCAGTAATTTAGTTCATTGTGTGTTGTATTTCATTGTCTGCACCTAATAAAACAGGAGAGGTTGTTTAAAAAAATATCACATATTATTAAGATATACTCAAGACCTTGGTGATATGGCTGTTACCCCAGAGATTGAAGAGCACAGTTTTCAAACTGAACAATTAGCACCACTGGTACTACTTGACACCGAGCTGGAGGCAAAAGAGCGAGGATTTTGAGCCAGGGGCTTGTTGGGAGGAGTACTTCCATTTTGACATTCTCAGCTCAGATACAAATAAACAATCGCATACAGACAAACAAAGCCTACCCAAATGAAGCAAATACTAAACCATAAACCTGAAGAACTCAAATGTTTTCTTTTTCTGATGTACTTTGCATAGATTCTATAGATGTGTCACAAACAGACTAAATGGACCCTTGATGTTAAAGTGAAATCGAGAAAGATTAAAAGCATGAAATACACTTTAAAGACAACGAACACGCAAATAAAACATCTGCTTGTCCAAAACAACCCCCCCCCCCAGCCTCCTGTTGAAATGAAATATCACACAGCCTGTTAACTGCAGCATTATCTGGGTATTTAACAGGAAGAGGGGATCAGCTCATTCAACTCCTGCCTGGGCCTCTCAATTGACCTGATTAGTTCAACACCCAGCTCTTATGAATGACATCTTATCTTGAGAAAGAAGGAAAAACTTCCTTCCTTAAGGAGACAGCAGCGGTGTGTGCCCGCCCCAGAGGCAGAGGGGAGCAGCCAATTGGTAGCCAGGTCTGGGAGACCCAAACAAGCGATACGTGATTGGATTTCCCAGGGACACAGAATGATCATTGTGTGATCTGATCGGTCTTGGTGGGCCAGAGGCGATTGGGGGGGGAGAACAGCACACAGCCGAATGCGTGCACCTCTTTTGGAGTCAACCAGCCAGATGATGGGATTGCTGACAGTGAGCTGCATATCATTAGCCCTTTATTAACTTAAAGAAAGGTGCAAGGCAAAGGTTGAAGCATCCCGTTTATTTTTTCTTTGGTTTGAAATTAAATACATGTATTCTCTGGAGGTCGATGTTATCTGCAAGAAATGCAATTCTAAGCAGTTGTTAAATAGCTTTTCTTGAAGGAGTCCAAGGACCATATGAAATATAACTGAACCAGAGTGGTATGTCCTTCTCGTCCTCTTCCTGTTCTTTAATGTCATTTCTAACATACAGTACACATTAAGTTCCCCTGCTTTTAGCATTTGCAGATCACACAGCATTCAACATAACGCTATGAGACACTGTTAGTATCAATGTAATCAATCTTATGATTTTCAACATTATGGAGCCAAAAACCTTTAATTCAGAAACACCATATGCCAACCTAAACTTAAATTAAAAAAAAAAAAAAACATTTACATATTAAATAAGAAACAAATCTACATTTTTTGATGTACTGGGATGTGCATTTTTATTAAAATGAGCCAGAGAATTTGCCAAAGATTAGCCACAAAATACTCATGACCTAATTAGCATTGCATTTATTAAGTTTCATCAGTTTGTTTTTAGATTGAACCCCAGATGTTCACAGAGCTATGGGAAAAAAAAGGCTTGCCAACAATTATCAGTGCCAAGCTGCAGCACAAAGGACCCTGATACCTTTGGGAAGTCCCACGGTACCCCACAGCAACAGAGAGAGAATCACGTGGCTATTGATGTATAATGCTAATGGAGAAAACATATATACCTTGCATTAAAAGAAATCTCCTTTGTATGAAAAACAGCTTTGCCTTATACAAAAGTGCTCACCGCCAAAACCAAGGGAAGCTTTTAAAATCTGATTTACTGCCAAAAACGTATCACAGTTTGGGTGGGTGGGTTTAGCTTCACTGAAGCTCATTCCAGACGCCAGCCTACGATTTTCCCAAAGATCACATAGTCCCTTACATATAAACAAACTCAGAAAATTTACCGGGAAGAAGAGCACTCGGAAAATCAGTGTAATCTGACTCACAAACAAACAGCTTTATTCCTTTATTGCTCTGTGGTTCACCAGAAGGGGGGCAGGGTACAAAGCCTCAATAAATGACCAGCCTTTTGACACAATACACATAGATATTGTATATACATGATATATTTGTTAAAACCCAAGAGCAACAGAAAGGAAGGAAGCATACAAAGTAAAAAAGGGAAGCCTCCAGCCAAAAGGACTTAATGGAGATGTAATCTGTTGAGGTCTGTACTGTGCAGCACATCACAGCCCTTGTTGCAACCCCATTCCAACGTCACGCGTGAGCCCTCCACCATGCAGGGTTGTGTTGATGGAATTGGAAGGAAGGGGTAAGAAAGAAACACAAATAGCAACAACAAAGTGTCAATAAAAACAACCCGAAACTGAAATAACAAGAGGAAAAAAGGGAAAGCGGAGAGGCATCTATTCAATTTCACTAGCCTTTTGTGTCCACATCAATGAGTCGGGATTAAGGTATTTGAAATAATCTTATTGAGAGCGCGTTAAAGAGAGTGAGAGGCTGCTCCGTGGCATATGGCAGAGCAGCAGAAGCTATCCTTTTAACACCTCTGCTTTTATTCTCAAAGAGCATTGCTTCACTTAGTTGCACAGCACACTTATCCTGGACATATCTGTGTGGAGTCAAAAGTTTCATTTGTTTTCCTTGCAAAAATGAACCAATATCAGCTTTTTTAACCAATATTTACTTTTTGTTACAGAAAGAAACAACTTAAGAGTCCCAAAATTCATTTTTATAACCAGGTCTTGTGTATGGTACTGTTTCTCATGCCGTGTATCTACCGACAGTGTATGTACTTGAAGTACGCTCGGTATTTGCTGTGTTCTTTGGTACTCAGTACAGATTTAGATATCACAAACAATTTAAATAAACTAGTTTGCCATTAATTGCTAGAGGATACTTTGTAAGGATGTCTGGATCCCATGATATGAGTTAAAAGGCTGCAAACCTGTAGAGAACCGGAATATAATTTCTATTTGTTGTTTTACTGAAGTAAAAGCTGTAATTATAACTGCAAGGGGTTCAAGGCATCTTGAGCAAAAGTCACAATGCTTCAAGACAACAACAAATATTGGATTTGTCCTTTTAACTATATAATAAGAGAACATTAGTTACCTTTATCATTCTACAATGTCTATGTTTTGCTAGTGTTACCTATCCTGCTGCTTAATCTAATTAGGAAATCACTCTCATTAGTCATCTGGAAGAATTAGTGCTATCCATGCTAATTACTCCTGTAAAATCTAATAATGTCTTTGAAACAAGAACAGCCTAATGAGGTTTTATTTATTGAACTAAATTATGTCAAGAGAAGAAAAGGGTTGGAAATTTTATTTTTTAATCTTTCCTGGGATCATTTAATTTATAATTGAGTCAGTTTCTGTGGGCAAGTTGTTTGTTTGTCGCAAAATTAGTATCTGTAGGAAATTAACTATTTCTTTCAGAATGGAAAATTATCCTTTAGATTGTAAACCTACAAAATGAGGCAGATTGTTTGACCCTGTTCTTTTCTTTTTCTTTTTTTACCATGGGTATCTGTAGAAATGTGCATGGTAACCGAGAAAATAAAGAATGAAAAACTAGCCAGGCATCCTTTATTAATCCAGCATTTATTTTACATGGACTTCTGTTATACGGCTACAGCTGTTTGATAGAGCACTTTAACAATTTTGTGTCACGGAACTAGAAGTTGATCTAACACATGGATACACAAAGCCAGGTAGCGTGACCCAATTTTAGGACACAGCCCAAGGTCCACAGTCCACAGGACAGCTGATCCACAGGGCTGCACATTTATTAGGCATTCAAGCATAAGCACAGGTCAAATCTAAATCAACAGATCCACTTTCAAATTAACTGAAAAGTTAAAAAAAAAATCATTTAGTTTAGGAAATGCTTAGAATTGTTGGAAAAACCAGAAGAAGAGGGAGGCTATGAAGAGAGAGAAGAGAGAGAGAGAGAGAGAGAGAGAGAGAGAGAGAGAGAGAGAGAGAGAGAGAGAGAGAGAGAGAGAGAGAGAGAGACTAATAATACATATTGAGAGACATGTTTTCACAGTCATTGATCTAAGAATGATTGGTCCTTACTGTGTACTGTTCAGTATGCAAGATTTTAATTTCAACAATTATTTTTAATATTTAAAAACAAAAACAACAACAAAAAACAAGCCAAATGGTCAAAGCAACCCAATAACTCTTATAAACAAACTCATGTACATGCCACACAAATACAAATAAAAAATAAGTTTTGGTTGCTCATAAATTCTTTGAACCACAAGACTTTGATTTTTTTTTTTTGTTATTATTCTGCCTGACACAGCATGTACTGTAGCACTAGCCACAGAAAGCCCAGAAAGGCACAATTAGAGAGAATGCAAGCTAAACCATTCTTTAAGTATGATGAGTCGACAACAAAGGAGAGGAGGAAACTAGCTCCATTACTTTCCCTGCAATCCTGGAAGGCTTGTCTCACTATTAACTGGCTTTGGATTTGCTGGTGTCTATGTGACCCTGGTTTTTACTTGGTCATTGTGGTGATGCCTCAGAAAAAACAGTGTGGCACCCCTGGAGATGCCCTTTTGGTGCCATTTCACTGCCAATTTCTGATTAAACTGATCCCTGTAGGTGAATTGAGATAAAGAGCTTCCCATGGAACCCGCTTGCCCATACGCCATACCAGCTGGGAATGAACCAGATAACTTCTGCATTAAGTAAGCTTGAGCTCAAGAAACAGTCGTTTATTGTTAGTCTTCCTACATTCACTCTGCTGTACGATCTTCACAGTTGTGTCTAAAATAATGGCAAATAATTTGTTTTTTAAAAAAAACAATTTTTATTTCTTTAACTGCCTATAGTATATGCTAACAAGTAGGCCTGAAAAACAAGTGAGGGTGGCCCCAGGGCTATCGCCTGTTGTTGTTCAACAGACCATTAGCCATGTGGGTTTTATTAACTAGAGCTGCGTAAACAGCTTCCTCTCCTCGTTATAATGCTTGGAGTACTGCCGCATGTATATACACTACTAATTTAGCAGTGAAACAAACTCCCAGCTTCCACTGTTAAATTGTGATTGTACAGAACGCACACAAAGTGCATACGCACAGCACCTCCATACGTAACTACAGAAAAACACAGAGAGAGAGAGAAAGAAAGGAGTAAAATGCCTTCTTCTTTACAGTTCGATAAGACACCTGTTTAACAGTCATATTGTTATCATATCAAATTACACCGTGAGGAAGTCGTTAAAGCAGTGACGCTCATAACTACTACCGAAAATAAAAATAAAAAGCGTGCCTAGTGAAAGTGTGTTGACTTTATAGTGCACTTTGAGCAAATCACCAGTGCTGAACCCAGCATGACGTGAAAGCAGTCAATGTATACACATTAAACATACCTGTCACACTTTACAATAAATGCCAGATGATATGAAACAGTCATGGGGTGTTCATATGAATACGTGTGTAAATTACCATTCATTGGAATTCAATGGAATTTCTTAGGAATGAATAGCTCAGATGTAATTACATGTTACTGAACTGATATTCTGTCACTTGTTTCCTGACAAGCATCTCAAAGCTCTTCTTGAATTATAGCCCAGCCTCAAGGACTATCTAAACTGTTGTTGAACAAAGACACTACTTGGCTTCCTGGAGCTCCACGGGTTTCACTCTATTGTCAACCTCCATAGAACAGCACATCCACCAACTGGTAGTGAACGGTAATTCTTACAGGCCTTGTAAATCATTATAAGCCGCCACCAAGGCACATCCGACAACAACAAGAAACTCCACCCAGGAGCTGCAGCAGCCCAGGAGCAGGTGCTGCATCCGAAAGCACTAGTAATAATGAAGGCCCTTACCTGTCAATTATCACAGGGTCCGAGGGCGTCTCGTTCCGGTTGCCACAGCTCTTCTTGTCGCAGCAGCGGCTGGGAAGAGGGAAGGAGGGAAAGGGGGCAGATTAGTACAGCAGCGCATATGGCACAAATTATCTCAGTCAGAAGGAACAGGTACCAATTAAAGGGACGGCTGTTTCTGCTTATTGTGAATTCACAGCCTTCACCTGTAAATGGGTCTGAGGATAAGCAGCTACTCTCAACCCCTTATTATTGTCAGATGTGGGTTAATTACCAGATTACAAAGGTGTTTCTTCCTTGGAACAGCTTGTTCTTAATGAGAGGTAAAACAGGGGTGAGGGGTGAGAGGGGAGTGGGGGGGCTGGAAAGATCGCAAGGGTCTGACTTTAACCTGAGGCAGGTACCCCCCCCCAACACACAGGTACACCTACCTCCACCCTCCCCACCTTACACAAAGAACAGAATGGAGCGCTCTTGAACAGCAGGGAGTACCCTACTTCTCACATTACGCCAGCACAGATGGTATGAATGAGACCAGAACAGAAGCTGACATCTAAAACCACCAGCATTGTCGCATTCTGTATACGTGTGTGCTATCTAGGCTGGACTCATTTTATATTGGGCGCATTTTACATTAATGTTTATGTTGCATCAGTAAAGCATTATTTTCTTAAAAAAAAAAAAAACATTGAAAATGATTTGTTTCATTTAGAATTCCATTTCTTTTTTGAATCTATAAAATATAACATATGTATAATTTTCTTTCCACATGTTGTGCTAAAAACATTCAAACATAGCTTTTTACAACACACACACACACACGTTATTAATAACTTTTATCACATACCACGTTTGTTAACAGTGATCCTTTACTGGGAGTATTTTAATCATTGATTATAGATGAAAAAGACGCATACATTGTGCCAATAAACATACGAAGAGCTTCAGGTTGTAGATTGAAAGGACTACTTGAAAAATGGGTTGCTTTTAAAGATGTCTAAATGTGTGTGTTTGCGGTGGGGGATAAGAAAAAACTATGCCAGCATTTAAAAAAAAAAAGCCTAACCAAACCCTGTAAACTGTGCCTTTCTAAAGTTGCACAGTGAAGTGTCTTGGCACACACACACCAGGAAAGGCACTCCTGTATTGAAGTGGTGCTGATCATCTCTGCCAATTGTGGTACTGATACAGCCAGCTCCTGCATGCATGCAGCCAGCCACGTACTACGAGGGTTTGTAATTTACTGACACAATGGCTCGCAAAACATTGTTCCCATTGGTTAGTATGTCCTGTGAGTAAGTAGGGGAGGACTACTCTCATTTAGCATATCCAATCTGCTCCATTCAGAAACATGATGGAAAAGTATTTGATGAGGACATGTTCAATTTTAAATAACCCTGGGAAAAAAGATATCTATTATTTATCAGCAGAGAAATGCTATGCTTGTCAGTATTTCCTTCCTTCCTTTTGGATTATTACTCATCCCAGTCCATCAGCAAAAGCAGAAGAGGGACTGTTTTAAGTTTCAGTCATTTTAACAGTGGAGGTGAATTTGTGAAGCTCTTTGAAATTAATTGTTTTTGGTGACATTGACATGAAATGATAAATTTAAACTGAGGAAGATTTAAAAAAAAAAAAAAAAAAAGTGTTATTTGAAAACGTTTGCTATTCACATTTTTTTATTCTTTTTTCCCCAGTGTTTGACAATCAGGAGTTTTGTCCTATGGAGGCAAGCTGGCTTGGCACCATATGGCTAATGGTAGCAAGCAGCAATTAGCAGCACTGATTAATGGGGAACAGACTCTAATTTTATGCTTATAATTGAGACTGCATTTTCACCCTCAGTGCAGAATCAGCACATCCAAACTTGGAGCTGCAGGAATAGAGAGAACTAGAAGAGAGAGAGAGAGAGAGAGAGAGAGAGAGAGAGAGAGAGAGAGAGAGAGAGAGAGAGAGAGAAAGAGAAAGAGAGAGAGAGAGAGAGAGAGAGAGAGAGAGAGAGAGAGAGAGAGAGAGAGAGAGAGAGAGTGTGTGTGTGTGTGTGTGTGTGTGTGTGTGTGTGTGTCTGGCAATTGGGTAAACATTACTGTATAAGCTTGGAAAAAAACACCATGTACTGTACAGCATGGTAGCACTTTGTAAAAATCAAAAAAAAAATCCAACCCTGTTTTAGTGTGATATGTAGCTAAAGCGCATATCTATTCATGCAACTGTACTATTCTCTTTATTATATTTTATCCCTGTCCTGTTTAAACATGGAGGGATGAGTACTCGCTCCAAGTCTGTTCATTTAAATATTAAGTGCCGTACCTGCTTTCAATTTGCAATTTCAAATACTGCACTGTTTTATAATGCTAGTTTTAGATCCATAACTGAATTTTTATACCAGCTTTAGTGCAAGGTCATTTTGTGAAATGCCACTGCTGTGTAAAATCCGTACTGGCATCGCTGTGTATTCCAATACTGCAAAACAAGGATTTTTTTAAAGAACAATAAGGCAAATCTTGATTCTGTATAGGATCATAAGCCTTTTTCTGCATTTCTGAAGTCTGACAATGTATAGCAATGCATATCGAATGTGTAGTGCCTACAGTATAACACGCCAGCTTGCTGAGCTCAGTTCATTTATTACATGAAAAATAACACGAAAATCAAAACTGACTTGAAAGTTCTTCCTTGTCCTAATTAGGCATGGATCAGTTGGATATTTTTAGGAGAGAACTGTTCAACTGTTCCCTAGCATGCTTAAAATAGATAAGAGTCTATCTTCACAACCCAGTTTTTAAGAGAGAAATTCATCTTTTGGTTTTAATTATAGGTGCAACATTTTATAGCAACTCATCTTCCTCTCCTCTCCTTTGAAAAAGATATGGGGGTGACCTGGGTAGTGATTCTGGGAACACTGCGTACCGTACATTAATTACAGGGGACACTTCGCCACAGAAGACAGTCCTCACTTTGAAACTAGAGGCTGCCATCATTAAACACGAAAGGCACTACTGTTGGAAATATGGGGGTTCTCAGTCCCTCCCTTCTTGTAAAACCATCACACTAGATACTGTAGCTCTGTAATAAGTGTATACGCCTGGAGTCTAGGGAATAAAACAATCATTAAAAAACTGAAACATGTGGAACCAGAGGTCTTATGAAACTCATCCCACAGATGGTGAGATTAAAAGAAAATCTGGCTGAAGTACAAATAGGAGTGGAGAAAGTTCAGTAAGTTAATCTATTGCCATATTTTTTTATGTGCTCATTAAGTGATTGCAATATGAGGGATGCAAAGCTGAGAAGACTCTCAAGGTTGGCCCAAATAAATTCAGTATTAATATTCAGATTCATATTTTGGAACACCTGGTTAACATGAGACAAAGGTTCTGGAATAATTATTCCGAAAATGCTCAATACAGGCTTCCTGTAAACACGCACTTGAAATGATTTCTAAAACACTTAATTGAAGTCTATCAGTAATTCCACTCAAAACCTCCTCAATAGGAAATCATCTTTACACTTTACTGGATCTCACTGTGGAATGAAACACGTGATAAATGTAGCTGTTAATGACTGAAAAGGCAGTTTCCTGATTGTCGGCGATGGTGAAATTTTCCAAGCTAATTTCGATTGTTATAACTAAAAACACATTGTAAAAATACACAGGCCAGTTTACAGCAGGGGGTTCTGTTGTCTATAAATTGAAACCCGAAGAGTCTGCAATGGGTTATTGCACAATTTGCATTGATCCAACTTGTGTCCAGTGGTGGTATTCTTTACTGTATAAACTTGATATCCCACAAATGGTTTCATATCTGGAGCCGCTGAGACCCAAAGCTACAGATAATATATGATTGAATATATGTTGAATATATGATTTCAGGGCTTGTAGGGTTTTCAAATCTCTGTATGTTTTTCAAATGAAATACATACAGAGTGCATTTATAATTTACAAATAGTACCAAAAAAAATAAATAACCTTTTTGTATTTTTTTAAGTTGTACATTGTTTTTTTTTAATAGCAGACAAAGAAACTTTTTTTTTTTTTGCGCCAAAAGGCATTATTTGTTTTCCTTTGTCATGAAAAAAAAGCTTCATTAAAAACCAATATAACGTCTTACCTGCACATTATTTCGTGTGTGAGTAAAACACGGCACATTTCAGGATTTTTGTCTTGTCCTTCATAAATAATAGCCTGGAAAAAAAAGAACATTTTTATTAAAGTCAACTTTGCTGCAGCTCCACCACTGTAAATACAGGGAAACCTGGTTCCAGACAATTATTTGTGGGTACAATTTCATTTTTAATATACTTTTTTCTATCAGGGAGGAGTGTATTTGGTAAATAAACTGTAAAGAACTGCCTCAGAACTTGTGATATGGTTTTAGGGTTACTAACTTACAACAACAAAAGCTATTGTTGAAGCATCTTTCATTTAATGAAACAAAGTGCTTTATAGTACAAACAAATAGTTTACGAGAACCCTTGAGACTGTTTTAGAATGATACAGGGCATCCAAATATTAAGAAACATTAGTGAAAGGAGAAAAAAAAGAGCAAGCCACAGGATTACCAATAACGACAGCACAATGGATTTAGGACAAATTTGTATCGAGAATACAGAAAGACACATTACTGATATGGTACCAAGGCACAAGAATAATGTTTATTGATCCATGCCATTGTAATGTGGATGTCAAAATCGACACAGTTATCCCTGTGGTACTATTCTATCTGTGCTGCTGTTATTGCCCCAGAGTACCGAACCATTACATAGCTACCATGATACCACTGCATGGCCATTGATTGGGTAAGAACCTATTTGTGGATAAAGGTTTGTGCACCCCTGCTTTCAAAGAAAGCCAGGCTTTTTCCTTAACTATTTTGGTACAGTTGCATGTTCAAAACTCATTCATTTGTAAAGCCCCTTGCACCTATGTTCTGTACTTGTTGTCTTTGCAAGCCCCATCTCCACTGGAGCATGTTTGGATTGTAAATTTGAAAGAAGGTGAGAAGTTTATCACTTGTTTGTCACGGTAACTATACTTCCTCCACCCCCTCCCCTTCCCCTTTTCGTAGTTTCAAGCTAGCAACCAGCTCTGCTGAGAAAAACAGACTTGATGCTAACCTAAGAGATTAAAATGAAATTTATTACTTCTGGCAGAAAATGGTCCATAACTGACCACATGTGTCATGGGAATCATGCGAGCTGTCCCAGCATTTCTGGCAGCGAGGGATCCGTTCACATGCTCTTTTTAACATACTGTATGGAGAGCATTAAATAAGTAGAAAAAAAAGCAATAGCAGCCTTTCTATTCAACACATTTTACAAACATATTTACATTTTAATAAGATCTTACTAATTCTAGTGACACAAGGATATTCGACGTGGGAGAACTAAGAAAACAGACAACATCAACACAAGGGTGATGTTGTAGTTCTGAATAGTGCAGGTAACTTGGCTTGTTTGTTTGGTATCAGTTGAATTGGTTTAAAAGCACAGGGGAAATAACTCACATTAAATGTGCTAAGTACACTGCATTACAAGATGCACACTAGGTAGCAATCAACAGGAATGCATTGACATCACTGATAATTTATACAGTGTTTTAATTAGAGAGGGGTTACAAAAGGATGCAAGACTGTATTAACAGATGCAATGACTGTGATGTTTATGTGTTTTCACAGCACTCAGTGGCAATAAAATGAGATTATGTAAAAGTAAAAAAGTGGTGGTGCCATACAAATAGTAAGAAACATTCTTTTGGAACTTTTTTCTAGTTTTCAAATGTTATCTTTTTTTTATTGCTTGTCAGTTGCAAAATGAAGTGAACTTAGTATTGGAGTAAAAAAAACGAGCCTGTCTCTAAATCACGTACTTAGCAGTATGAGTATTTGTAAATATAGATATGAACAGCACGCTTAAGCCTGTATCAATATGTAATAGTATATATACTGTGTATATATGAATGTTCTTACAATGCTGCTGTTATGTTTCCAGCTTTTATTGAACACTTGAATATTTATACCACTCTGTATGTTTCAGTCAAACGAAACAACTATTTACTAAGCGGGTGCTGTGGAGCTGTTTGCTGTGTCTGCTTTGAGCAGTGCAATCGTATTTATGTGCATTCACACTGTAACTACTCTAGCGTATAAAGCCCCAAACAAACGAGTGTATGTTGTACTGGAGGGAGCAGTTGGGCTGCCAGACTGGGCTCATACTGAGCCATCTGGCCTGGGCAGGGAGCTCTTCCAAAAAGCTCAGCTTTGTTTTCACCCCCAGACTCCAAACAGCACATTTTCTAATGCCGCGAATTTACATGTTCCCAAACACACAGCCCTGAGCAGCCACACGGTAGCAGCATCCAGTGTTGATTCAGATCATTTTGTACAATATTATCCTTTGCTAGTATTAGTTTATTATTGGTATGTACACATTTAATTTTTGCAACAAGCAACAAAAAAATCCTTTTTTTTTATGTCAGACACGGTGGGATTGTCTAAAGATGAAAAAAAAAATCAAGAGATTCCATTTTATATTTTATATTTTATCATTGCATGCATACCAAAATGTATGTTTATGGAAATCTATGATATAAAATTTCATTATTATTAATTATACTATTTTGTTTACATATTTTATTGTTTTACTATAATTTATTTATATTATTTTCTATTAATATTCTTTTTTTTTTGGTTTAAAGCCTTATTTAAAGAGAAAAGTGTATTCCGTAATCTAGTTCTACCATTTTATTCTGAATCAGAGCAGATCTATTTATCAATACTGGCTTTTCCTGCTGTTGCTTACCATTTGCAGTAGCAGTTCTGACAGATATTATAGTCTCCTTTATTTGTATGTTATTTTTTTAACTCTTTAAAACTTAAAACTTACTGCAACTTATTGCACCTTTTTCAAATACACTTCACTAAAAAAAAAACGTGCTTTTGCATAGAAATGCTTAAAATAACATGCATGCTTAGATTTATATGTGATCATGTCTTGAGGAAGTATGGTAGACATTCTAGCCCAGATGGGGCATTACGAGAAAAAAAACTGTCTAATTTAGTGTTTTGCATTTTGCATTTTGTTTTTGAAAGGTTCTGAAAAATAAACTTGATTTCTTTTTAACGAGAGCTTTGGAAGGTCTGATAATAATGGGAGGTGAGAAGATCAAAAGTCTGGCCTTGGAAACAAGATCTGGAAGATGCAGGAAAATAACCGAGCTGCACACGCAATCCTCTTACTCCTTGTCTCTGTCGAGAAATCCAGGGAGCTTTTAAAAGATGGAATGTCACAATCCTGACATACTGTACTTGCAAAATACATTCCTGTCTAGTGTTAATGCAGTACAGTTAGGAAAAACACAGTTAAAATGGCTATTAATCACAACAATTATTACTACTACTACTACTACTACTACTAATAATAATAATAATAATAATAATAATAATAATAATAATAATAATAATAATAATAATAATAATAAGCTGTGTGGAGTAGTGGTTAGGGCTCTTGACCGGAGGGTCGTGGGTTCAATCCCAGGTGGGGGACACTGCTGCTGTACCCTTGAGCAAGGTACTTTACCTAGATTGCTCCAGTAAAAACCCAACTGTATAAATGGGTAATTGTATGTAAAAATAATGTGATATCTTGTAACAATTGTAAGTTGCCCTGGATAAGGGTGTCTGCTAAGAAATAAATAATAATAATAATAATAATAATAATAATAATAATAATAATAATAATAACAATACGTTTAAAACTAAGCCACCCAAAGTGTTCAAAGAAAGTATTTTCTTTTCAGTATATTTCTTGTTTTCTTATAATACAAGCACACCAAACATTCAAAAGTTTACCACAGCAAATTAGCAAGGTCTTAGCAGTTTTCCCATGGCACACTATGCATTTACCATAGTATACCATGTTCATTTACATACTTTACTATAGCCTACCTCTCTGGGATTTACAATGCTTACCTATGCGTTATTACACTTTGCTTTTACTTTGGTAAACTTTGTATAACTGTTTCTTTGTCTTTTAATCTTTACACTAAAGCTGTAAGACCCCTCATTCAACATTATATCAGCAGAACATGTTCCACTGTCAGAGCAGGAGTCAGTAAAAAAACTTCTTCTAGAAGCACTAAACTAATCAACCTGTTTTTAATTAGTGGTCTGTGTTTGTATGGCAGCGAATATTTATTTTGAACTTTAAAACTGAGTTTGACGAATGGACGCATCATTCTTTATTGTATGGTTTTGTTTAGCAACAGAATGCCGTTGGAAATATACAGCAGAGAATGCCAAACTGCATATTGTGAAATATGAAATGGTAAGAGATCTTTTAAAGAAAAAGTTTACAGAAAGCTGTGAAGGTCCCGAAAACTAGAAATCTTGTTTTATTTATTATTGTGTGTTGCTACATCATCATAGTCTGTAATCAGGCTCTGGTTTGAGGAAATATCCAGCTACGATGATTTATTTCATCTGTACACATTTTGTTTAAGTAAACTAAGTGCTTATTGAACTGCTGTATAAGTGTTATATAAATAGATTTGACAGTCTAATAAATGATGGTATGAAGAGCATTAAAATAGCCTGCTGTCTCTTTTTCATAACTGCAGAAGATAAGGAATAAACACAGAGATCTATCTCTTTCTCTCGGGCAAAATATCAATGCACTTGTACAAGGTTGTACTATAAAAGATTCTGGAAATAGTTTCAAATACTCAGCCCAATGTGTACCAAAAGTTTCTTAAATTATTAAGGACACATTTTCCAATATAGGGCTACAAAATAGTGACCAAATGTCTGTCCAAAGTACAGCGCGAACAGGTGTTTATTTAGATAAACAACTATAAATGAACAACTAAAAGCTGGAATATAAATATACCACGAATGAACAGCAAGAAAACAAAGGATGTTGCCGATTAAACAAAAGTTCAAATTGCTCCACTTTTAAACACTCCCTTTTTATCTATGGACGTGTCACACTAGACATGTAGACTTGAAAGGAAAGAGAACAGCCTCTTTCACAATTTAAAAGATATCAGTTTAACAATGTGTTTCTAAATCTGCATGTTGTGATTTATCTCTCTGTTTTAAACAAAATGTAATCTAACAGAAAATGTTTAGACTAGGTGTGTCTATTACTTTGGAAACCTTTATTTGTACCCCAATGGTTGAGAATAGCCTCTAAGTACCAATGTACCAATAAATGCAGGTTAATTACAGGTGCACACAATACCCTCTGCCATTATACCCTGCATCTGTCATAGACTACTCAATTTGCTCAGCAGTGTTCTAATAACAGATACCCTTGCTCTCCTATTAAGCAGGGAGAGACAGCAGACTGATGTCACCATGACGTACTGTAGGTGTTTGCCGTTTGTGAAGAAGGCGCAACGCAGTGACTGTACAAACATGCTTAAGCTTTGAACTACACTTACGCTGCTAATGTCATACTCTGACAAGCAGATTAGTTTGAATACGATATCCAGCTTAATAACTGACACGTCACAAATGCACTTGCATTCTGCTAGAAGATTGCCCCAAACGTGTTTGATATTTGCTTTGTGCATATTGTCTCTCTGATTACAATGAACTATCGATATTGTTCACTATTGTTATTATTCTATAACTAGTTAACTTGTATTCAGCCAGCTGCCTTACACTTTGAAACAAACACAGCACATCAACAGCACATTGTTAACTGTAAGGCAGCTTCCCTACCCACCTTGAATAAATTTTATTTCACAAAAGTAACTGTTCTTCATTTGCAGTCTCTTCTCAACCCTAGATCTGACAACTGCAGCTAAAGCGTGTAAACAAGTTCTATAAATACATCAAAACACACTTCTCTTTTTGATACTGTTATCTGAACCATGAGGGTGCTCTCTATCATTGCAGTAATAAGCCACAGGCACCGTGATTGTATTGTTGTTTTTTTCAGTAGCCATTTAGGTAGTAGGGTAAGCGAAACATATACTTTGATTGACTAGTTGAAAGTAAAGGTTTTATTTGACCAAAAATATGTGATTTAGTCATATTTTCAAAACATATAAGAAGCATAATGTATGGAAACTAGTTACAAAAGGTGGTAGAGCAAGAAAATATAATTGCACCCCCAGACTGCCACACTATGGTGAATATTGAGATATGAAAACCATTGAAAACTATTATTATTATTATTATTATTATTATTATTATTATTATTATTATTATTATTATTATTATTATTATTATTTTAGTTAAAAACTAAAAGATTTAAATATGAATGCTGAGAAAATGTCTCAACCTGCACTAAAAAGAGATTTAAATTGTTTTGTTCTGTAAAATAAATACTGTTTATGCATACAGAATGTTTTTACACCAGCTGCAGGGAAATAGCAGGAAACTCCAGAACCTAAAGAGTTAACAGCATTGGTAATGGGCCACTGCAGGTCAAAAGTTTGCTATGTTGCAAACCTAGGAATAATATGGTGGTATGAACACAATAATAATAATAATATCTGAATCAACCCAAACACTTTGCTGGGGGCACACGGCAGTTAACATACAGTTACAAGGCTTCCTGTTTTTGATAGAAATGCTGTATTTTACAGGTATTTTCATAAAACACAGCGTTGGCACGTTGATATGAAGCACAACATCGACAATCTCCACCAGCTTTGTCTAAATTCTTCCTCTTACTGGTGGAATTCTAACTAGCTCTCCATGCTGTCGGAAAGCACTATATAGTCCCTTTGACTGTAACTAATCCCCCTGGTTATTATTGCGAACAATAAAAGTGTGTTCTTGAGACACCCAAAAGTGACAGCTCCACTTTACAACCTCACAGCCTAACACAGTCTCCACAGAGCCACAGCAGCGGCAGAGCAAGCCTCTTCGGAGTGGAGGGCTGTCTTTGTGAAGTGCATGCTGTGTGGATCACTACAGGATAGCACTGCTCTACGGAGAGCAGACCTGTCTGAGTGTGACTCTATTCACGTGTCCTCAGGGCTGAACACATCCCCTTTGTAAATCACATGCACAGAGAAAGAGAAGTCATACCTGTTTGGTCATGGAATCAATCAGCCTCACGTAGAAGTCCTGCTCTGTTCTAATACCTGAGGAAACAGCAAGACTGGGTTTACTGCAATTATTTACACAGCAGTGTGCCCCTTTTTCTTTGTTGCGGTGTAAACAGTCATGTCTCAAAAAATGTGTTGGATTCATTTATTTAGTGGTGATCTGTTAACTGGCTAATGTATCCATGACTGTCTCTAAGAAACTCATGTTATGTTATTAAAATATGCTGCAGCTTAAATATTTGGGAAATCCCTGACATTGAAAAAAGGGATTTATAATATATATATATATATATATATATATATATATATATATATATATATATATATATATATAAAGCAGTACAAAAGTACCATTTTTGGTATCTAGCCTTTAATTTTCCTGATGAGTACATTCATATTGGTGGTTATAGAACTACATTATTATTATTATTATTATTATTATTATTATTATTATTATTATTATTATGAGCCAGTAAACTACGTGTTTTAAGGCTTTGGCTAGGAAACGTTGTCCCTAGGCTTTTACGAATATACTGCTGCGCAACAATGATCTCCTATGATAAATTATTCATAAACATGAAGTCATACTGTAGTCTGAAGTTACAAAGCCGCAGAGACTTAGCAGGGTAGGCTAACTAACACAAGCTATAAGCCTGGGTCGGACAATGTTGGGGAATTAAAATATTATACAAATAACCGGGTAAAACGGACGTGTTTCTTACGCTTTGGCTATGCCTTGTACTCAGCCGATAACACTAAACAGCTGACATATAGTCTACACCGGGACGGCATTTTAAATTCACGTGAAATGGATCATGCATGCACGACAGAAGACGCAGTCATGAAAGGTGACCACGGTAACTCAGGTTGCGAGGGGCACGTATACAACACCCTATTTATAACATGTTAATAACACGTATATATATGAGTAAAACTTGAGAAAACTAAATAAATTAAAAAAGAAAAAAAAAGTAAACCAAAGTTAGCTCGTTATTTATGACTAAATTGAAAATGGGTTACTGAGAACTGATTTTTATTCGATCATACTAAGCTACGTATTATTATTATTATTATTATTATTATTATTATTATTATTATTATTATTATTATTTGGTAACTTGATTAAAGGAGATATTGAGGCCAGCTATCAAGCGGTTCTACTCAGGATAACATTTGAAGTGAAATTGCAGAATAGGCGTTAGGTCTGTAAACAAAACTGTCAATGCTGATATCAAAATGCAACCACAGAGTCTTACCATTGCTGTAGAGGAGCTGTAGTCTATAATGTATTCCATTATTAGTTTTTTCACCACTAGATTCCTAAGAAAAATCAAATAATAAAAAAGTTAACATTTGTTTGTAAAAAAAAAAAAAAAAATACATAAAAAAATAAAATACACAAAAATAGACAGGCCATTGCATATACATGATTTTAAAAAAAAGAATGAAAAAAGTTTTATTTCATGACAAGAAGGAGTTGGTAATGTTATGTTTTGCCAGCACGATAGCCGTGTTTGTAAAACTTGACAGTAAATGAATGTTAGAAGGTTCGCATGCAGGGATAGTGAACACAATGTGTGAAATATAAATACGTTGAGTGAAAATAAAACTCAAAATCGACAGCATGTTTATAAAATGTGCCTTATCGTAGTAAATACAGAAGGTGACACCTTTAGAGACAGTATAGCGAAGCATCTGACATCACCGTCTCAGTGATCAAAGAAAAAAAAATCTATTTTAATACTTCCTTTACGTTATCAAAACAAGTTTATTTTGCACTGGACCGTGCAATTGTGTAACTACAATGAACTCACTCATAGTGTAGTGTTCAGCGCACTAAAACATGCAAAACAGATTATATATAAAGCCTATATCATTCGAATGTGCATTAAATACATTGTCAAAAATAAAACGACGTATAGAATTGTATCTAAACCTATTACCAGTGTTCCCACTATTAGGTGTGCAGGCTCGGTAACAAAGGTGCAATATATTTAAACCCATATAACATGTTACTATCCAAGGAAGCTAAAATAAATATGTACAAGTCTTTAAGTAATAATAATAATAATAATAATAATAATAATAATAATAATAATAATAATAATGTAAGCCATTATTTTTATTTTATCTTTTAACTGTACATTGTTATTTGTTTAGGTTATATTTACCTACATTCATCTTATTTCATTGTATTAATGCAAACAGTATTACTACTATTATGATTATTAAGATTAAGAAATATAAGCCTAAACTCTGTTTATTAAATCATTTGCCATCAGTTCTGGAGCAGCCTACAGCAAACGGTCTATTACAAATATGCCTCTATATATATATATATATATATATATATATATATATATATATATATATATATATATATATATATATATATATAGTAAAACAAGACTTACTTTTTCCTTTTCTATAAATCCCAAGAAAGTAGTCCTTTCAATCTCCACTGGCTGTCCTTGTCTGTCGTATAGGGCCAGCACGAAGTGGAAAAAGTTGGATTTCCTCAGGTTGGAAGGCGGATGTTTCTCGAAGTGAGCCCGGGCTAGACCCACTCCACTGCGGATACACGGGCAATGAGGAGTCGGTATTAGTAAAATAGCAGGGTGAAAGGGAACTGCATGCGAGTATTATTATTATTATTAGGCCTATCGTTATTATGTTTATTGTATCTATTCAATGTCACTATTTATGCTCAGTCTCTCTTTTTTTAGCTTTTTATTGCTTTACCCTTATCATTTTGACATTTCACTTTAATTTTCCTTTTTTTAACTTTAAATTTCCTTTTATAATTAATTTGTAACATTGTGTTTATTAATTTAATATGAACTGTGTTTCCTTTTCCAGTCGTCTTAATTTAAATGTATGTTCTTTCTATTTTCATATTACACCGCTGAGTTGCGTATTCACGCACACTATACGTTTAAAAAAATCATACTTCCTCCTCAATTTATTTTTCTTTTAACTTCGTCACAATTTAAACACACAACGTTTTTATCACCCGAGAATGAAAAAACAAACACAACATTCCCTATCAAACACAGTAATATCTTAAATAGTCGGTTTGCAATAGTCTATATAAGGCGTGTAAAATCATAACAGTACTGTATCACACATGTGTTTGTATACGAAAGTGGATAATAGTATCCGAATATAATTGAATAACAAATTGCTTATTGCCAGCGTTTAAGGACAATTCTTTAAACCTTGTATTATTAATATTGTTGTTCTGTGAGCCAGCCTGTGCGTTTGTAATAAGAAATGCTTTAGTTTCAAATTAACTTTCAAAGTAGAAACTAATGCAAGACAACCATGGGTACTTTGGTTTTTACCACTAGTACCAGTACAATGTTTTAAATATAGATACACAATGTAGATCGATATTAAATATATATATTACATATACTTTATAATTCCTTGTTTTGGCTTTTAAAAAGAAAAAAACGTGCATGCTTAACGTTCAACATGTTTGCCACAAATCCACATTTGAAACTCTTTATCAAGAAGAGATGCCGAGGGTTGAAATGCTACAGACTCGACACGGTACCAGTAAGCAGATGCTGTTTTGTAACTTACATTCTGAACAATTAGAAATGTGAAAGAATGCATTCTATCAGTGTGTTTGTTATATTCCTGTTGAAATTGCTAAGGCTGTTCGCCTGACGTTCTCGAGATTCACGAATTCACGGCGGCGGATGCTGCTACTGCATCAGGCTTACCTTTGAGCGGCTGTATTTGCATCCAGTACCCCGGCTCCCTGCATCCATGTTCGGACTGCATTCATCCCCGTCCCGATGGGTTCTTCTTTCATGCTGCTCCCACTCCTTTGAATGTTTTCCTGAATCCCAAACATGAAAACAACCTTTTCTTTTCCCGACCTTGTTTCCTTCAAATCACCAGTGAATGATGTAACGTGTATATAAGAAAAGATATCAGGAGAGGGGGACCACGCTGTCAGAATCCAGGTTTGTAGATAGGCACAATCACCAGGAAAAAAAAAAGAAATGACTGCAAGTCAGAAAAAAACAATACTTGAGGGTTGGTTGCTGTCCCTTCTGTATTAAGAAAAGCCTTAATAAACAGATCTGATGTCAGTTTCAGAAACAATAGGATCAACTACAGCTTTCAGACTGCTAGATCAACTGTCATCATCATCCAGTGACAAGTTTTTTTTTTCTTTTTTTTCAACAGAGATCTTTCTCTCCTTAAAGGAAATGAATGAGAAACAGGATGCGAGAAAGAAAGGTGGACCCTTGTGGATGAGGATCCCGTGTTTTCCCCCCTGTTAAAATGGGAGTGATTTGTGCGCTTTCCCCTAAGGAATCCGGTTTGACTGTCCCTGGGAGCAAAACACAAGAACACTAACCCCAATGGGAGGGGGCGGGGTCGAGACACAGAGACCCGCCCCCAAAAAAGAAATGTACCGCCCCCCTTGAGCACGACTTCCAATCGGCGTTCGCTGGCGTCTAATTATATATTGGAGTCCTGCACAGTCTGTTTAGCATACAGCATCATCACAAACGCAAGCACCCGAAAGAGGCGTCTTACCTTCTTCACGATATCAGAGAGATAACAGTATACTCGGCCCTTAGCCATCGCGCAGTATTGAGCAGAACCATAATTCATGATTACTGAATAATTATAGTTCACGCACATGATGTTAGCAAATGCACTTGTACACTCGGTTAAATCCTCGATCAAGCAGCATGCATATGAATCTGTCTTTTGCTATTGATGTGTTTAAATCTTATTGTACCCTAACAAGTTCAAGCGTATTAAGACGCGTGTTATCTGTCTTAAATGATGCTACGTGGTACTGGCAAGCTAATATCGAGACGTGTGTTGAACTGTAAAATGATTGTGCAGTGGACTGAGGCTTCTACAGTGTAACTGGCACTTAACAAATGTTGCAGTGCTGTTTTCTCCTGCCTGTGATGAAACACAACACATTCAGGCTTAATAAAGAGTGGGCATATACCGACTGGATGAACAAAACTTCGAGTAGTACCGATTACGCATTCAGTCTATGCTTTGTTCTCCGATGAACAATACACAGGGGTGGATTAAATCATTTGTTTAGTTAGTTTTATATGTATGTTTTCCATTATTAGTTTTTGGGATGCATCTATTTTATAATTCATCAAAAAGAAAAGAAAAAGAAAAAAAAACGGAATATATTTGAGTCTGGAACGAAACAACCTATACATAATCTGAGCGGATGAACCGAACTTGGAAACTCTATGAATTAATACAATAAACAGTACATCTACACTTTAAAATTACTGCCCATTAACTAAGTCAGCAAAACCCGTTTGACAATGAACTTGGTTATGATGCGTAACCTAGTTTTTAATATGAATAAGCATACTGGCAAAACCACCGCTTTCATCCAGACGAGACAACATAATAGATACTCGATGTAACTAACGCCTGTTAGATTACACAAAGGGCTTGAAGAGTGCTGTATTCATTGCTCTGAATGAGAGTGGGATTCCCCTTTTAAACACGACCACGAAACCTCTCACTGCTAAGCAAATATCATTAATCACACAGTATGCTCTTGTAGTTGTTCTTTCTTTCACTCTCATTTAAATCAGATCTTTCATTGATTTCTTTCATTGCATCAGTAACGTTTTCATTTCTCAGTTCGTTGTGGACATCATTTCAATGGATTTATTGAACAGGCTTCCATATTACCTTATTACCGAAAGTGTCTAGCGATAGCTATAATTTGGGTACACCGGCGTTTTTAAAGCTCGTTAATGTCAGATGAGGTACCTTTCAGAAGCTGAAGAAAGTAGGTAGTTATTAGCATTTTCCCCCCCTCTTTGCAATAAATAAATACATGAATAAATAACTTACTAAAATGAATTTTGTTTGGAGAAAACTGTTGTTGTGTCAATACTATGGTGACAATTAAAATGCATTTTAACATCAAAACGTTCAGTCGTTTAATGTGGCTCCGTTATTGGTGACTTGGTTTTTGGAAGCAATCCCTATACTTGGAAATCCTTCAATTCATTCCGCCGCTTCGTTTGATTTAATATATTGTTTACGCTAATGTATGAATGCCTGACGTTTGAACTCCGTGTAGAGAGCCATGCATAATTTAGCCTTTGATTTTAACGGCTGGATTTGTCATACTTAAATTAAAAGATCAAAAAGACCTTAAAATTCCTTTCCCCCATTCCCCAAAGTGTTTTTGAAACGTATATATTATATAAATAGTTTCACTTGTATTGTATTCCGACTAATATATTTATTAGTATCACATTTGTTTGTTTGTGGTAAGTATTGGAATTAGTTGTAACTAATTCATCGATAGTTTCCGGGATACCCTTCATTTTCAATAAGATAATATAATGCTTCTGTCATCAGTGGACAATTTACACTATCTCTGTATTTTAAACTAGAAAACGATTGCACATCGTATAATACACTGAAATGCATTAGCCTACTGTAATAATAATAATAATAATAATAATAATAATAATAATAATAATAATAATAATAATAATAATAATAATAATCATAAAACATATTAACGCCATATGGTTATATAAAAAAAAATGATTCGGTTCCATTTAAGGATATAATGGATTTCTCTTAATACATTTAAAAGAGAAATACAGTATAAACGACTATATATATATATATATATATATATATATATATATATATATATATATATATATATATATATATATATATTCTGTCCATTCACTTACATAAAAATAATCTTCAATCTTTGCACAGTAAAAATGTTTTTTATTTTATTTTTATCATTATTAAATTGGTTTCTAAACTATTTCGTAAATGTACTTATTCGAAATTCTAATAGCCTACAAATAACAGATTTTCAAATGTCTGCCATTCCTTAAAAAATGTGAATATTAAATACACATTGAAATGAATGTCCTTGCAGCACAAAAGTGTGTGATTGGCAAGTTGTGTTTTGTTCATACAGAGATGGATACACTGTATCAGCAGACTTTCCGATGTGCCTTTCAGCTTTATCATTTGATTTCCCTCTGCCGTTCTACAGAGCCCTAGCAATCCCGACAAGCTCACTTCAGCCAGTCCCTATGGGCAGCTGGTATTTTTATCCTTTGGCCACACAAAACCCACAATAGAGATGAGGCAACTATAAAAGGAATCTTAAAATTCAATAACAAAGATATTTAGAGACAACGCTGCCTGATGATTTAATACAATAAGCGCGACTGCCTCGAATCCAAGGGAAGATGCAATCATTGTATCTCGCGACGCTTCAAGTGCTGCTTGTTTAACTGTAGGGAGTCTGGTTGGAAAAACTAACCTTTGGGGTACTAATACCTCGCACTTTGAAAAGTACACGTGTTCCATCAGGGAAACACACAGTTTGGGTGTTACAAATAAAATAAAATAAAAATGCTACACTTTTCAACACTGAATTTCCTTTTTTTAGTATAATAGAATGACTGACACTCTTAAAAAAGCATGAGAAGAATTTGAAATTCGGAATGCTTCAAAGTTAGAACCCACTTAGAGGTTCTCTAAACAGAGCATCTAATAAAGCACTTATGATCCTGAGGGTCAGGTATTGTGTATGACTGGTTCTAACAGGATTCCAGAGAAAGCCGAAATGTTCTATACAGAAACCTTTCAAAGAGAGAGGAACACACATCACCATTTCATCAAACACGCTTTGCTTAAGAGTTATGCATTCTACATGCGTGTCATAATATACAACACCAAACATGTCCATGTTTAATTTAAATAACATAAATGGTGCTGTCACAGATTTGAGTCACACACATGGTCAATCCTAATTTCCCGTTACTTTATTAGGTAATGATAGGAATTTTAAATACCCTGGAAACAGAAGGATAGAATGGGACAGTGTGGGGCAAAATATCTCAATATTTCATTTCAGACAAAATGTTATTACTCTACTTATTAACGAATGAGACTCTGTGCACAGACTCCCATAACCTTGCAGTGTTTGAATGCAAATCCTGCTTTCTTTTTAAAACCATCTATTTTGTATCACCCTTGAATGACTCAAACTACCGGCCACTTTCATGGGCATATAAAGTTTCTTAGCAAGGCATACTTATGTTTTTTGTATTAGTTGCATCCATCCTTGAACACCTAAGCATAAGGTTTTGATATATTATTTTATTTCTCTGAAATGCTTGCTCTTACTGAACATTACATGGCTTCAACCCATCAGAGAGTTCATCAGACCCCAGTTGAAGTGTATGTGATGAATTGCTATAGCTCACTGGTGATTCTCAGAAACTTAACAACTCACTGGCTACAGGACTGACTCTGAATTTACCTGCTAGCAACTAGCCCATTATTAACAATGTTAATGTTTTAACATTCCATGCTATATATATATATATATATATATATATATATATATATATATATATATATATATATATATATCATCATCATCATCATCTTCAGGCCTCCCCAAGATTCTTCCACAAAAGCCTGTCTGCTGCGTCCCTCATCCACGTTGCTCTGACGTGTTTCTTAATTTCATCTTGCCATCTTCTGGAGGTCTTCTTCTTGGTCGCTTTATATCTCTTGGGATCCAGTCTAGTATCTCTTTGGTCCAGCGATGGTTTGTTCTTCTTGCTACATGTCCGGCCCACACTGCCATTTCAGTTTTTTCGCTCTTACAATAACATTGCATGCTTTTGTTTGCGCTCTTATCCATTCCTTCCTTTTCCTGTCTCTTCTTGTTATTCCCAGCATGCAATCCTTCCATACTTCATTGAGTCGTTTGTAATTTTTGAGTCATTTTTGCACTGATATATATATATATATATATATATATATATATATATATATATATATATATATATATATATTATTTCAGAAGGCCTGATATCAAATAAAACCCAGATGGACAATGTGAATGAACACGCATTTCAAAGCCACATCAGTAAATGATGCTTGTTGTCTGAGGTTTGATGCGGAAGACAAAACTGTTGAAGGCTTTATTTGATTTGATTGGAATTGATTTTACTTAAAGACTGTCCAAAACGTATCAGTTTTACAAAAACAAACAAACAAACAAACAAACAAACAAATAAATAAATAAATAAATAAATAAATAAATAAATAATCATTTTAAAAACCTGTGTCTAACAGATGAAATATAACCCTGTGCTGCTGGGAGTAGCAGAAGCAGGGCTTCTTGTCTCGATGCAATTCATTTGTTAGAGAAATTAAACAAGACTGTCAGCAGGATAGTTTTCTTGCAGAGTGGGCAAGATGGGATAAACAGTGTCCCAGATTTGATTTCTTTTTTACTTATTTCTTTAATTATCTTTAATGATGCTCCTCCATTTGGTCTGGGTTATCTACTTGATTTCCTCTCAAAATGTATTAATTCCACTAAAAATAACTGTATGAAAGGACCTACAAGATTCGAACAGCATGCACCTTAATCCCTAGACCAAAGTATACACTGCAATGTATGTTAAAGGTTTTACCCAAGTTGTGTTAGAATATTAGCATTAACAGCAGTTTACCTTTAAAAAAAAAAAAAAAAAAAAAACTCCGCTGGAACTATGGCCTAGTAAATCTGTTACAACATCGTTGTGGTTTAAGTGGAAAGATAAACAAGGGCTTGAGTTTTAGATTTCATAGTTGTGGTAATAAAGCCATTTTTTCACATATGCCTCCTGAGCTCGATCTCAGTTTCAGTCCGACAAATGTCTAAAAGCTGCCAAAACCTATTTAACACTGAAAAAAAAAAAAAAAGATTGGCAGTGATAATATTTAGTTTTCACGTTGTGTTGTGCAAACTCATTGCCATTACTAAGTAATAACCAAGTTAATATTTTCAATGCACAGTGCAAACAGAAGTATTAGACTTCATATATGCATTAAATAAATCTAATGCGGCAAATGTTTTGCAGTAAATATTATTATTATTATTATTATTATTATTATTATTATTATTATTATTATTATTATTATTATTATTATTCACATTCACATTCATATTCACATACACATATACAAAACTGCGGTGTCGTTTGTTTGTATTGACTAAAATAAAATGTTGTACTTACGTTGATTTCATTAGCCAGCTGTGAAAATCACCTGGTTATACAAGAACGAAGGTGTTGGTCCAAAAATACATTTCTATTAAGTCTCCTTGAAGCTGTGTTCAACAAAAGTTAGAGAGAAAGAACGAAAGAAAAGAACAAGTGCGCCATCTTGTGATTTCTGGTGGTATGGCGTTTCGTATTACAGGTTAAATTATCTTGTTAAAAAACGCAGTCGATGATCGTAGACTAGTATTACACCATAATAGTGAAGTGTATGCTGTTCTACTGATGTCAGCTTCAGGAAAAGAATGGATAACCTGTAATAGACAACACGGTATTAGCAATGTAAGATTGATCCTTTAGTTTATGTGGAAATCATAGATCAAACGACCTATATGAAAATGGCCAGTTTGTAGCTCAGGAAATGTTATTTTTTTAAAAAATGTTTATCCCTAGGCCTACCTATGTGTTATTTATTGTTATTGGTTAGTAGAAATAGCATAACACAAATTAAAATAAATAATAATAATAATAATAAAAGTTTTCTAACACCATGCATCCATTGTAGACTGTGTCACATTGATGCTTTTATAATATTTGACGAATGCAATCTATAGTTCATTGTTTTCCCTTAAGCATATTTGACATCTAATGGTAAATAGTTTGAAAAAAAAAAAAAACCAACAACAACAACAACAACAACAAAAACGTACAATACCGGGAGCGGCCCAACACTCACTGACTGTTCTGCTGTGGAAAAAGGCGTTTGCTATTTTATTGTGTAGCAACAGTGACATCTTGTGGCATTTTAAAATTACTTTGCTGATGGACTTTTCATTGGATATACCAAAAACCTTTGGAATAAAATAAATTCTGAACAGCAGTGAATGTAAAACAGCCAAAAGGCAGTGGCCTCAAAGAAGTATTGGGACAATAAGGCAGTTCATATCAGGGACCAACACCAATACACCTATATAGCACCCTTTACTGCCAAATCCATCCCAAAGAGCTTTATGACAAGCCAGAACATGCACTGTGTACTACTGGTATATTATATTAATATTCATCTGAGCCGGGTGTGAAGTGTTTACAACTCAACCCAAAATATATACAAACAATCCACAAGCTTTTATGGAAATACCCAAGACCTACAGCCAACTTTGAAAACATCAAATACAATTAAAAAGCTATTAACTGGATACCCTTTGACATCATTTGAAAGTGTTATTGACCGAGTTTGTCAACATTGAAACGACTGACCCCTTGTTTAGAGATAGGAGGTAGTGGGTAGAAATGTTCCCCAGGCTGTCATAACGCTATAAAATGAGAACTTTCAGTTTCTCGGTTCAAATGTGTGTTTGAAGCTCGTTTTGTGACTTTGGTGCTGGGTGTGAATATAAATCTTCTGGGAAACAAGGTTTTCAGGAAAAGGGGGTTATTATCTAGTTCCTGCTCCGCTGGTGGACAAAGAAGAAATCAATCTTACTCTTTGCAACAAAGCTTTGGCTTGCGGAGGCCTGAATAAACTCTGTCTTTGAACTTCGCAAGGAGGAAGGCGCTCAAGAAGACCCTCTTCTACTCTTCCTCCTTGAAAGGGGCTTTTGTTTATTCTCGTCTTTTCCTGCTGCCGGTACTAAAGGGAATTAGGAGCACACAGGAAACAGACTGCGATTGCAGCACCTTTCTTCTCAACTTCTTCACACGTTGCCATATCAAGGGGTCGGGAAAGTGTAAAGGGCAGAACGTTACACTGTGACCCAGTTCATGGGAATGGGAATTAGGTTCGGAAGAAGGCTGTTCATATATGATCCATAACTTCAACTCAATCAGAATTCAAAGGTGAAACTATAAGAAACTAAGTCAAGACATTTCAGCCAACACCTGCTTCTTTGTACTTTAAGTTGTACCTGTCCATATAAGAACAAGCGACACCCGTGTCATAAATTTGGATTGTTTGAATGGAACTCAATATTTTCTTTCATTTTTAATTACTTGCTGTTTAAAATTCCATTAGCAGCAATGTATATACTTATGAACAAATGAATGAGTGTTTTTTTTTATATAAGGTCTTGATAACTTTAGGCAAACACCCTTCTAGTTTGAATCCTTTGATTTGGTTTTAAAAAAAGAACCTCAGTGAGGCACATTTCGTTAAACGGACCCGACAAGAGGATGAAAATTAAATCGGGAATGTTCCCACAGCATGAACTGGAAGTCTAGAGTACTACCAATATCTACACCACTTGGGTGACCATGAGACTGTGTTTTGAAGAGAAAATGGCTTTTAATGAAAAGAGGCTATTTGGGGTTGAATTGTGAGATCTGATACAGTATTTCGCTTGTGGTACCACCTCCGATCCCAACGAAACTTTATATGAAATCTATACTGTAGGTTATCAGGAAAGTTTCGATTGCATCAGTGTCAGCGATGGTCAGGCATTTGACAATTCAAGCAAATTAACTTTGAACTGTAATAATTAAAAAAAAAAAAAATGTTGCTGCTATATTTAGGGGCTACTCTTGCTCATAAACTTTGCTAACATTATGGAAACTAACATAGGAAGTGCAGCTCTTTAAATGAAGTTTATATTTACAGCTTCCAACATGATTTATAACTCCTCTATCACCAAGCCACTTTCATCAGCTGCTGTCGTCCATGTTTAAACACAAAACATCTTTGCAGAGGAAATTCCTTTGCTTTGAAAAACAAACTCATCCAAGAAATTGTTTTTGTAGAACTGAATCTTTCAAGGAAGTTTCCTCATAAAACCCTGGGAACAATAAGAGTCCAACAGAACTATAAATAAACACTGTATCCTCACAGTGCCTGTTCACATTCAACGCCGGAAGAAACAGACTCCCCATTCCTAAATGACCAGAAAACTACTTTCTATTAAAAACATCCTCAACTCATATAAATGCCAAATGCAGCCAATTGCCTCTTCTGAATATCCTCATGCATTAAGAAGTGGAAGCTTAAAGACAACCTAAAATCAGACAAGTTACTGAGTGTCTTCAAAAGAGATTCAAGCATTGTTGTTATCTGTGTCTTATTTGTGTTCCATTCATGGTTTATAAACCATATTACCATTATCAGCCAATCAGTGCTCTGAATTTCAAGCACAAGAGGAGGTATTGCAACGAGTTTGTTTCTGTGTGTGTTAAAACCTATAAATCTTTTTCTAATGAAACCGTTGCCAGGCAGTTTTATTCAGTATTGGGACTGCTTCCACCAAATGGGTAGCCCCAGTAAAATATACTTAAAATGTGTAAAACAGAACTCAAAAATGCAATTCATGATTTTAGTTTATTTAGACATTCAGTTTTGTAAAATAAAACAGGACTAAGTAAGTCAGCTCTCTTGATCACAAATAAAACTGACAGTATTCATTGACACAAAAAATGTCAAGTTTAAAAAAAAAATAAAAAAAGCAAGTCTCTTCATTCAAAAAAAATAAAAGAAATGTCTAAACAAATCTAGTTCATGATGAATGTAAAAATGTATACACTTCACAAGCTGCCTTTCCCTTCATAAGAAAGTACACAAAAGATTTCTAGATACAAAAATGGCATTTGCCAAGTTTAATCATACACAATGTATTCATTCTCACAAATGCAAATTAATGCCAAATAACACTTTTTTTTTTTGCTTGCACCAAGCCCTTATCCATGGTCAAAAGCTCATCCCACTTTTATCCTCAAGGGGTCACAAAAGTGTTCACATAAGCTTCAGTCCACTTCACTTTAGCTGGTACTGCACAATACTGTATATCAAAAAGTTACATTTTATTTATGTGTAACTATGTATTTTCTTCATATGCACCAAAAAAAGCATTTGGTACCTTACAAGACAACTTTGGAGCATTGCTATAAGTTACATCTGTGCAAATGCAGTGGCATAATATTAAAAAAAAAAAAAGAAAAAAAGAAATACAGCTTAAACAAGACAGTGGCAGCATGCTAGCCTAAGAGTGCTTAAAGCTTCTAGTAAAACACATTCTTCAGGTCTGTGCTGTTCACATTAGATTTGCACCTACGAAATGTTGACCTCGACCTTCCTTTTTAACAGTCACGGTGTTCAGATCTAGCAGACACAGAGGCATTTATATACCAAGGTTTACATTCAGTCTTTACTGTTGAGTTTCCTTTACTCTAATGGCTGCTGACGCCCATTTTAAAAACAAGAATTTTCATTTGAAAGTGTCCTCACAGATTCTGCAAGCCTGTCAACCTCCTCTTCTGGTATCCCTGGGGAATCCTGTAAACATCCAGCAATGTGATGACTGGGTACCTCAGAGTTTCACTGATGCTCCTTTAAAACCCCTACACTGGAATGTGTATTCATGCTTTCTGAATCATTCGATCCAGCAGAGCAGTGTGGAGATGAACTGTAAGCCTCCTGTCTACTGGCTTGGACACCTGGGACAGTTGTTAGTCCCTCTAGACTGCTGCTTCCAGTTTGGGCTGCCCCTGGGTATCTGGAGATTTCAGCACAGTGCTGCTTGAACCCCCAGATTGTCCCTCCCCTGGCGAGTCTCTGCTGCTGGAGCCAGATCCCTCTTGTAGGGGGGTCCCCCGGCTCCCCTGCTCTTCCAGAGGAGGGTTCTCCTGCTCGGCCCTCTCCTGGTTCTGGGGGACTTCCTGTGCTGGGGGTTGCACCTCCCCCTGAGGAGGTGCAGCTGCTGTCGCTTGCTGCGATTGGCTTTTTAGTTGGCTGTGACAAAGGGGGCAGGTCTCCTGGACGTACAGCCATTTCTTGAGGCAGCCAGCGTGGAAGAAGTGACTGCAGGGGGTGATTACCGCCGACTTCATATCCTGCAATACACAAAACACTAATATTTAAAAACATTTTAATACTTAAAGAATCCTTAAGGAAATCGCAGACATGTCAATTTGTTATAACAACAACACAGAAACAAAAAACCAAATCCGAACATGCATCCCTGAGTAGAGCAATCACTCAGCAAGAGGTTTGAATTCCAGATTTTTCAATACTGGTTGTGAAGCAGCCTGCAGATTCGGTAAAAATGTTTCCCATGCCATCATTTATAGGCATAAAAATGAATTACATAGTTGAAAATGCTTTGCATACAACAGCTTTGGATAAATAGCTACAATTCAGATGTTTTGGTGAGCAGAGTCCCAACCACAGTATCACTCCTGCTTTGAATCTTTGAACTACATATTTAGATATGAGATATTCTTCGGCTCACGTGACTTACCTTCCACTACATCTAAGATTAATGCTAAACTGGTCATTTTCATCGAAAGACTTCTTGCCTTCTTTGTTCATGTATGTGCCATTCCAACTCGAGTTTACTTAACTGCCTTATACAGAGGAGGAGTATGTATCACTCTGCAAGTTCATGTTATATACCTGGTAACAGATGGCACAGATATCGTTGTGTTTCTCGAGCTGCTCGTCGGTGGCCATGGGCAGGCATTTGATCTTGTTGACAGCGTCTCGGCGCAGCAGGAAGTTCTGCCAGCCCAGGTGAGCTCGCAACCACACATTGTAGTAGGAGTGGATGAAGATGATGGTGGACCCCATGACAGTCCACTCCCCAAAGATGGTCTCCGAGACTCCGTAGACCACCACGCAAAGGGCCACCAGGAACTCCAGCAGCCGGTAGGTGCCGTTGACGTAGTAGATGACGTCGTCCATGTTCTCCACTGGCTCTTTGCGGAACTCCTCCACCATAAACAGCACATAGATTAAGAGTGTGCCCAGCACCTGCCACACAAACACACAGGTCAAGAATGGCCACGTGTCTCTCAGCGTTTCAATTAAAAGAATAGCATCCAATAGAATTGTATGTGCAAGGATGCAATTTGGAGAAATGTAATATAATGCAAGGATGTCCGAGCTAAAACAACATTTACTATAACGAAGCGACCAACAGTACTATTTAAAATCAGTCATCTTGGGCAAAACATGGTGATAATATATACTGCCCGATCTAACCTGGAACAGCAGGTCACTTTGCTGTTACCTGCAGGGAGGTGAGAATACTGCTTGAGATGATGATGAGAAGCCAAAAGTCCATGTGGAAGAACTGGCAGATCATGTAGGCCATATAGGTTGGAAACACCAGGAGAAAGAGACAGAGGCTCACTGCACGGAAGTGCTTCCACAGGCTCCTGCAAACAAAACAACGGTAGCAAGGTTTATTAGTGTGGAATTATAACCCAGGAAAATAACCCAATCAATCGATCAGTCTGTATCACAGTCAACTGACTTGTTCAACAGTGACATCCTGCTCAAGTATCTCGGTTGCAAACGAGCTTGTAGCAGATGTGCTAAACAGTACAGATGTTTGTTTGGACACAGAATTGTGTAAACTTATGTGATACAGTTTACTTTCAATACAGGAAAGCATGAACTGTTACAGACGTTATAGTTAAGAAGTATGTATCATATAGATGTCTAACAATGACTGGCTTCTATCCCACTGGGCCCAAAGCTCTCTGATATAAAATAATCATGCGGTTTGAAAATTGTTGGAAACAGCTGCTGCTGTACATTTTATCCATCGTCTTTGTGTAGTCATACAGATTTTTCTTCCCCAGGGTATTTTGTATTGTCCTTCAGTGGAGAGAACTGTATTTGACGATATAGTCTGCACCAGCAAACCTTGTGTCTACTATAAGCCTTCCAGCAAAGTCTTGCGACTACAAATTACACAGGTTTTATTTTTGTCCAACCCCTGAATTAGATGTAGCTACACACGGTGTTTAACTTCCTCGGGGATCTGGCCAGTTTTCAAGAAGCTCCAGATGGCTGCACTTACTTGTCTCGAGAGGCTCCGAGTGCGAGGACGATGGGGTCAGCAATCTCCAGCATGGACTGCAGGATGGAGGCCACTACGATGAACAGAATGATGCTGAGGAGGAATGCTCGGTGAATCACCTGCAGCTCAATCAGCCCTGTCTGAACAGCCAGGATCAGCAATGTGATCCCCTCCGTCATCCCCCTGCAGAACAACATGGGCTTAATGCTGAGCAGACAGACCAACCAGAAAGGGCGTACCATGTATTAGCAACAAATTAGAGGTGTGAATCAACACACTTAAATCAAAGCTATTTCTCAATCCAGGGTGCAATTGGTACAATTTTTATGAAAGGAAAAGAAAACTGGCAATGCTGCACAGAAGCTAGTATAAAACAACCTATAGCACATTGTACTATAATACTACAGAAAAGATGCTTTGATAAATAGGGGCCATTGGTTGCTAGCCCATAATTTACACTATGAAAAAATTAAAGTTGTATCCACTAGATAGCACTGTTGTACCCAGAGTATAGACTTTGCGTACTTGCAGACACAGCCAACACCAATAATCCTAGTCTAGTAAATCCATTGAGTTTTAAGACCTTGTTACCTGTTCATTGTGTTGTCGTTCATGAAGGCACGGTATCCCTGCAGGTAAAACTTGCAGAGGGTGAGGACACCCAGAGCCACGAAGGAGACAGTGAACACCAAACCCAGCAGAGAGTAGGGGGTGCTGCAGCACTCTGCAATGCTACAGGGAGGGGTGGGGGGGCAAACTGTCTTAATCAACAAGCTATACTCAGTAGATTAATTGTACCATAGTCATTCCATCAAAATGGTAAGTCTGTTACACTGTTTCAAGTCCTGGATCAGAACTATGGATAATTACAATTGGAACTGTGCAATTCGTAAGTATTTGCAATTACAATGTAATTCTAATTGTAGTTGAACCCTGGCACACCACCATAATTGTAATTATACCACAGAATTGATTGATTACAGTTCAGTTACGCATTTGTTGTCATTCGGTCATTATTCTTGTATTTACAACCACTTTTGGTGACCTCATTTGTCGGGGGGGGGGGGGGGTTATATAGTATGTTTCTGTATTTCTACCTGTGATTATTGTTTGCTTATTTGAAATACGTAGAATTGCAAATACTGTAGCATAATTATAACTGAACAAATAAGCCTTATAATTGCACTTGCACTTTCAGCAAACAATTCTGCTGTGATTGTACATTTTAATTAAAATTGACCCCAGGTCTGACTTGGATATCAGCCTCATGGCAAGCCCAGATCAAAACTTCTTGGGTTTCCCAGTAGTATGATATTAATCACTTGACCAATGTAACACACATTTTCATGTCATGGCCCATTAGATATATACAAAGGCATCCTGACACGAAATATGCAATGCAAGAAGTATTTTACACTTTATGTTACATATGACAATGTACGCGCGTGCCCCCCCCCCCCCCCCAATATATATTAATATGCACACATTTTGTTTTATGCACCTATATTATACAATTCAAACAAATGCTAGCTTTGGCCACAAAGCAGAGAATGATATGGAGTTGTGAATGACTGTGCACCTTGTGAGAAAGAAGAAGAGTAGCCTCTCTCTGGAGGTGGGCTGGTCTCTGGTGCTGAAGTAGGAGTAGATCTGCAGAGCGAACAGAACCAGCCAGAAGACCATGAACAGGACCGGCACCACCAGCTGATTCCACAGGGACATGCCCAGAGCCAGGAGACCGTACACCTCCACCACCTGGCAGGACGGCAACAGCACCCACAGTATGAGCACCAAGACCGCTTCATATAGACACACACACACACACACACAGTCAAACAGCATAAATGATAACAGGATAAATGATTTAAACGGATATGCTCATCTGATGATCCGACGTTGCAGCGGCTCACCTGCGCCAGCTCCCTGTATGCAGTCTTGGCCAGGTTGAAGGGGACCAACAAGTTGGAGGCCAGGAAGTAGAGCACCTCGAGGCCAGTGAAGATCATGGCAAAGCGGTTGACGAAGACGATGGTTTCCAGGGGCACCAGACAGAGACGCGCCACCAGGGGCAGCAGGTGGGCGGAGAAGAGCCAGATCTGTTTGGTGCGCATGACGCAAGAGCAGAGAGTGCACACTACCAGCTGACCTGCAAGACACAGCCAAGCAGACACATGCGGATGAGAAACTCACCCGCCAGGGGAACGATACACGCACCACAGGGGGGTCTGCTTTGTAGCAGGTGTATACTAGAGGGTTTCTGAACATGACGTTATTGGTTTTTAACTGGAATGTTTAAAAGGTATCAATTAGATTTTAATTGATGGTGTTCTGCCTCAGTAAACCCACCTGTCTTAAATCTCCCACAAGGCCTCAGACTACACGTTCTTAACACTAAACCAGACAGCTGTGACAGGTGTCTTCATCTCCCTAACAGCTACTAACAATGTGCCCAAGGCAAGTTTCCAGGAACTAAACCCCCCTGTACCTTACAGTACAGATGTAAACTTGTAGTGTACGAAGGCCTACGAAACAAAATGCCATTTGTCAAAAGGCTTCTTTAAAACAGGTCACTATCAAAAACCTTGATAGTGCACCCAGCCCTAGCCTCAAATGAAGGAAAACTGCTTTGATACCCATCCATCAGGGCACAGCAGGAACTCAGATGGGCTGTTGACTGAAGTGCGACAAGCACTTGTATGTGGGTTACATCACAAGAGTCTGAATAAAAGAGAAGCATCTGAGTAGATCAAGAAAAAAAAACCAAAAAACAGCATGGACAGAAAACAGTGGTGAAACAAAGACCACAAAGGGTTTGAGATTTACAACAGGGCTGGTTAACCTCTACTGGATTTCAGTATCTTGTTTTGTTCATTGCGATGCCACTTATTGAGACAGGAATTTAGTTTTCCATGCAGGCTCTAGACAAGTTCTATGGAAAAATGCCCAGATGTTAGGAAATAAATAGATTTGTTTCTTTTGTGCAGAAATTGTGCATGGTTGGCAGACATCACTATGACAGATAAAATGAGGCACATGTCAGATCTCTGGTGTAACTCCTATAACCCTTTGATCATTCATTTCATATGTTCAGTTCTTGATGAATTCCAAAAACACAGACAGACACACTGGCAACCCTCCCTCAACTTGCAGTTTTTCGTATGCATGGTAGCAGCTAGAATAAAGCATTAAACAATATTTGTGTCCCTCAACTTAAACCCTAGACAAGCAAGCCGAACAAAAACTTCACGCAGAGAATATTTAACAAGGATGAAATAAAACTGACAAATTCAAATCAAATGACAAACAGCAAGTGATTCTTGGAAGCATGTCACTCGCATCAAAGTAATCAACTCCAAATTGTCAGTTCATCCAAAGTTCTGAAGAAAGGAGGTAGAGAAAGACATAGAAAAGTGCCTTGAACTATATAAAGTATTCTGATCAATTTGGTACAAATGCAGAACCAAAACATACTTCCTTTTGTGTAGGCGTGCAAATTTCAAAGTAAGGGTCAGCTAGTGAACCACAAGTGTTTGCTATTTCCTGATAACATGAGGCAATTCTGCAAGACATACTGTGATAAACAAAGTACACTGACATAATAATCACCAAGTGGTTATTCAAAACACGCTATACAATTAACAAACCCTACAAGTTTACTTTGGCTCTCTCATAAACCCGTATTTCTTTTTCATTGAATCAAAAAATTAGCAATTGAAAAACAGTCATACAGTACAAAGGTTTCAAAACGAGCTAACTCCTTACCAATGAGTGCAGTTGTGAAGCGATTCATTGTAAGAGGCTCTAGGTATATTGGACCATCATATTCAGATTCCAGTTCGTTCCGCACATAATCTCTGCAATCATAACATAAAAATTGGTTTATTATGTGGGAGATTCAAGATTCTAGATTTTTTTTTACCACAATCCCTTTCTGTTCTTACCTGGAGATCTGATGGCCAGCAAAAAGGAGCAATGCGGTGAGAACATACAGGTAGAGCTGGACCAGCTGTTGCCGAGGCAACGTCAGGAGAACGACGCTTAATATATATCCTGCAAGATAACATGGGGATACTTTAACAGTGTTTGCCTCTGCAGAAAATCAGAAGAAAACATCAAATCAGTAGCCAGTGTTTAAGCAAGGTTAACATGTTTGTGCTTTTGTACTTTTCACGGAAGAAACTGGAAATGTATGCAAAGGGTAACACCAAGAGAAAATGACCCAGTCAGCAGCAGCAGAAGCAGAAGATGTAGAAGCAGAAGCAGCAGCAGAAGGTGGTGGTGGTGGTCCTTTATGATATTAAAACACTTCCTCTTTCTAAAATGTATGCTCATTTATTGCCACTTGTTCACTTCACTCATCCCTAGCAGTGGCTTTTTACATTGTGAACAAAACGTTCCTGCATATTCCTATGTATGATGACGAGAAAGTAAAATAAAATACTAAAAATATAAATAGAATATTCCACATTTTACTAGACTAAAAAGCTTAAAATAAAGCAGATGTGTCATGAGAAATTAGTTAATTTGTTTACAGCCTAGCCCATGTTCTATGCAGTTTATAAAACTCAAATCATTTCACAACATTTCAGTTGTCTTTAAAGAAGCACAGTATATTATACAACTGCAGGTACAGTGTAACCCTGTTGTCTTTGGAAAGGTCAATTTGTAATAGCACCAGTGTAAGAATTCATCCATTGGCTGTACAGCACTGTTATCTATAAAACTGGAGAGCCACAGGGGTCGCTGCCCCACATGGTTACGGAGAAGAGATGTCTGGCTTTGTTCACTTCATCACGCTCCAGTGACCATCGCTGGTCAGGCATCCAATGAGTCCAGGGCTGGTCCCAGGCTGGTGCTGTACTCGCCTCCAGGGTGCAGTAGCTTAGGAACATTTGAGCACTGGCTTGATTGCTGGACCTTTAGTTCTCCAAGATTTCTTTTTTTTTTAAACTGCCCCTTGAATACCCTTAATGCCAATTGTAACACCTCTGTTTTTTTTTGGTGTAAAATAATTAACTCCAAATCCTGAGATGCTCTGGCAAAGAAAATCTAAATGAACCAGTCTGACTGAAGATTGTAATTAATTACATATCCAGGTGGAAGTGTAGCATTTCACAAGAAGTCATCCCAGGTTAATCAAGCCTCTGGCTACAAATCTTTGATTAAAGGAGAGCGAAAGGCCTTTGAATGTAGAAAGCGAAATGGCCTTTTAATATTAGGCCAACAACTCACAGAGGTACTGAATTGATGGTGCGGGGGTGATGTTACCTGATACTTTGATTGGAAACATATCAGTTCAGCGATGGTCAAACCTTTTTAAACAAAGCTATAGAACTTATGTAGTTGACCTTTGTGAAATTTCATCAATCAAGTCCACCATAAAATCTATTACATCTGAGCACTGCAATATCAATATCACTTAATTGTATGCACCTGTGCTGGCCGTTCCCTGAGTAAATGTCTAAGTAAATAATAGTAAATCTCTTCCTGTTTCTTTTTCCATATATAGATCTCTTAACCTGCTAGCCATACATTAACCAAAACAATCAAGATTAGATTATTTGAATAAAGTCAAGAGTGAGCACATCTAGTGCATCTTATTACACAACGTTGTGCTCTAATCATAGAATCAGCCTGTACCTTTGAAAACCCTACAATACGATTATTTGTTGGGTCGTCTTTATATTACTGTCTACTATTAGGCTCTACACTGACTGGTGTTGCATTACAAGGTCACTTACTCCAGAACATTGTAGAATTTAGATAAATTAGTGTTAAATAAATTAGTGTTAAATACGTGTGTGTTAAAGGGCCCACGTTTTGAAATAATTTATGTTTTCAGAAAGCCAATGAAATAAATAATAATAATAATCCAATACATCAAGACCCCAATAACAAGACAATCTATCACTGGTACATCTTAACATTTTTTTTTTCCTTCTTCCGCATCAGTCCACGTCTTGTAGGTTTATTATCAATAAATCATGTTTATGACTTCCTGCCAACACAAAAATGAAATGAAAATTACCATTTAAAATGTAACCTAATCTTTGCGATAACCAAGAAAGAATTCTGAAACGCACAAACGGCTGGGATTCCTCTGAAACAGCTTAATGAGAATTTCATACTGGTTTCAAGAAGGGAGACAGAAAACGTCTAGGATTGGTAAGCAAGGCAGCCCTTAGTTGGAAAGAATGCATACTTAGACATTTTGACATTAATAAAATAAAATAAAAACAAAACATGGCCATTTCACAAGCAGGCATTAACATGTATTGCAGCTATCTAGGCTACAAGCAATCAGCTGCATTTCTTCTTACTCTCATGTCTAATTTGCCACCTGTCAATATGGCACAGACACACCTAGTGAAATGGCCATCCTTTTAAATACTTGATTAGCCAGTGGAGTGTTGTGCAAGATAGAAGCAGCTCAGTACAATGCGTAACACACTGTGCTGCTGTGCTTGCTGACAATTCATTTTTCTGCTCCTGTCTCATAAAATGTACTTGGCGGTGTCTTGTTCTTTCTTGCCCTCTATCAGATTGCGTTGTTCTTTACAAAGCATTGTTCAGGCTACAACTAACCATTCACCTTTACAAACCTTAAGGAAACACACACCCTTTTTAAGGCAAGGAATACGGTTTAAATACTGTGTCTGAAAGTTAACATCACCCTTTAATTAGCAACATGAATCCACTATTTGAGACAACTTAAGATAACTGTAGAAGCAAAAGGAGGTTTGAAGGTTTCAAAAAAAAAAAAAAAAAAACACCCACTCACACTCAATTTTAACATCAGTAGTTCTGACACACACGACTTTCAGTTTGAGGTGCACTCATGCATAGCTGAAATATATGAGCACAGAACTGTAACTAAAGAGCTCCAGCGCACCACAGCAGGCTGAATCCGGAGTAATGCTGTCCCACTTTGTCTCACGAGAGCAGGGCTACAAGTGTCATGAAAACACACCTCTAAAAGAACCAAAACAGGCTAAAGGGTGAAATCCGTGCTGATGACATTGAATTGTATCTTGCTGAAATGAACTGCAACATGAAGGTTAAAACACCACACACAAAAAAAGATAAAAACCTCTTCTCAGACCACAGATCTCTGTTCAGGTTTTGTTTTCTGTGCAGCTGATGACATTTGTAACACACAATCATATCATCTGGGGCAGCTGTACTGTCTAAGGGTGGGGGGGGCTATCATTGTCCTCTGTTCTGGTTACCACAGCTGAGGTCTTTCTGAAACTTAAGCAAATTGTTGACATACCTCCTCCATCACATGATCAAGTGTCATGTACACCAAATGGCTGCATTTACCCACCACACTCCATCGAATCATTGTCATGTATAATATACTGCTAACACAAACAAACGAGGAAAAGCAGGGAATAAAATAATTTCACTTTTTAAAAATAGTAAGAAACCGATCCTTCTTGTTTCAACACCATTCTTAGCCGCAGCCACCTGACGTGTCCACAGCTTGTATCTGCTTGTGTTCAGGTAGCATCCCATTTTCAATATTAAATCTGACGAGGCACCTGGTAAACATGTTGACACCTGAAAGAGACTCAGTGATAGGGCCAGTTTCTTCCTGACACAGAGAAACCTGGCAAAGCAGAGTGAACTTCTAACTGCTGCTCTTAAACCAGAGAATTTCAAGAGCTGCCAAGAAAAAAAATGCTGTGCTGGATCAGTTACAGTACTTTCCACAGCTGCTGCAAACCCTAAGGCAGAACAACAGCACTAAGAAATCCAAATCCATTAATTAAACAGGATTGTATAAATGTATTTAATTAAGATTGTGCAACAGGCTCCAACAGCAGCAGCAGTATATTGTAAGGGAATAAACAGCTGCATTTGGACAAGAAACAGAACTCAGTTCTGAAGCCCAGGACTGGGTACTGGTTCAGTGCGAGTTTCGAGTTGCTTAACATATTTAATGAGCAACAGCCAATTCCCAATATGTACTGAAATGAGCAGTGCCAAGAATCTGAGTAATTGAGCCCAGGCTACATCACATCAGAAGTGATCACACTTAATCAGTATCACAGCATGAATAAGTTTCACCCAAGCCTGTACAGTAGGTTCGCATTTAGCAAACCACTGAAAATTTTACTTAATTACATAATTCATTGTATCTACACACTTGGCGAAATTTGTAATCAAGGTTACTTAAATAATGCTGTCTTTGTATTCTAACCTCCGCCCCCGCCCCCCCCCCCCAAAAAAAGTCTAATTTCTCTATTAAAATGATATCGAGCAGAAAGTAGGCTGTGACATAACTCCCTGTTGAAAGAAAGCAGGTTTGCCTCAGGGCTACATAAATTTGCGTCATGTCATATCCATAGCAAAAACAGAGTTTGGTCAATACTGCTGGAGGCAGGGACAAAGGATGAAAGCAAAGTTTTAAATGTCATAGTAGGTGTGACTGTCTGTGGTTAACATATTTAATAACTGAAGCTACTTTCCAAAGGACAAGCTTACACGTACATTCATATGTAACTGAGAAGCATGCTTTAGACTTTTTTATCATCAGGTATTGAAAGCAGTATATACAGTGAAAACTGAATGAACTCCCATTATGGTTTGCTTGTTTGTTTTTACATCGTGCAACAAAATGGCAGGCTATGTACAATATTTACAAGCAAAATCTATTAGAAAACATTTTGCAGCTATGCCTCTGGTTAAACTTATTTATTCAGAATGATTACGGAACCCTTTAAAATGTAAGCAGTCACTGCATTGCACAGAACAGATGTATGCAAAAAAACAGTGCCTGGAAAGAAAATATTGAAAATGGGAACTGTTCTGAATAGCCGGAAGGCTTGTATAAGACTGAAACTAGATAGTGACGATACCATCAAACGAAGACCATTTCGTACACCCATGCTAAAATTGTAGGTGAACTCTTACACGCATTGACCTTGGATCTACATTCCACTCCATGATCAGTGAACTTATCGTTGAAGTACTTGAAAAAGATACAGTTCAGACATTGCAAGCACACCTTGGAGAAAAAATGTTTAGTTTAATAAGATGTTACGTTTGAATGTGGGTTTGAATTTATGGATGATTTCTGTGTGGCTTCACTTGATTCCGTATTCATGAATTAGAACGAGAGCCTTGAACTGTACTTACCCACATAGTGCATGTTGAGCGCCAGGTATTTGTATTGGAAGAGGGGGTTGTTGTTGAGTGGGCTTTTCTGGATCTGCTGGAAGAAGGAACTCACGTCCCATCGGTAGAGAACATCCAAGAGCATGATGCTGGGCACCCGCAGACCCACGTTCAAGACAGCTTTGAGTTTATCCTTCACTGCCATGTTTCCTGTTCACAATTCCTGTGTTAGACTGCACAAAACAGCAGCAGCAGTATGGTTACTGGGATAGCACAAAAAAATTGATCATCATTTGCAATAACCATCACATGAATGGGTTTCGCAACACATCAAAATCACTTTGTCATTAAATACAGCTCGAATGGCTCAAAATAACCCCTGGAAACCAAGCTGGCTGAATGCTCCAAGTATATATTTTCTATTTTTTTTTTCTGTAAATACAGAGAGCTGAACAGAAAGGTTAACGAGCAGAAACATCTGATTGCACAGCACAAGAACAGAATGCAGGACCCTATGCCCAAAGCAAAAGCCTGAATAATTATTTTATCTTATTCCTCCCTGCTCTCTTCTGGTATCAGGCAGTAAGTATGTAGCCCCAGCTGGCAGCTCTCTGAATGGCTGTAGGCCTAATATCTGGGCTCATCAGATCAAAATCATTTCCAAACCTTGACACACAAGGGGACAGATTGGTGTAAGAATCCCACACTCCTAAGGAGTGTAGACCTAAATTGGGAATGGTTATTCTAAATTGAAATGTTCAATTGCTTCAGTGCTTGTCAAAGTCAAGATCAGATTTTAATATAGAAAGCTAGAGTAGGTGAATATTGGTCTTAGGAAACCAGATCTGGGAACAGAAACTGTCAAACGTATGTCAAAAAAGTACATAAACAGAAGCAGAGATGACACAGAAAGTTACAGCTAAGCTCTTGTGAAATGTCACGGTCTTCTGCTTTCCTTTTAATGCAGCTTAACTTGCAGTGCCTGAAAGATTTATTTCCACAAATTATGCGGGCTCAATTTCTGTTAACGCAGTTTAAAAAGCAGAGTTTGATTTATTTCAATAAGTCACCAATTCATGGTCATTTGTTTCCGGGAAAAAAAACAAAAAATTAAATAGTTTTAACGTAAATGTAAATATGAAAAGATTGTCTTGCTATAATAATTCTTGATTAGACTACACATTCCGAGCATGCAGTGGTTGAACAATCACACAAGAGTATCGATTGCACATCACTGTGATCCCAGAACTGCTATTAAGCACTCTGCAGATCCATTGACCAGGCTACACCACAGCTTGCATGGAAAGCATACCTTTATAGAAAGGCTGGCCCTAGCCCACGCCCCACACAGAGACACACACACACACACACACACACACACACACACACACACACAACAGCCTAGTTCTTCATTTACTTATTACGATGCTTATAATTCCCATAGAGCACTTACGTATGTGACAGATTAGCACATTTCTATTAATCATAGCTCAAAATGACAGCATTTCAATATTGTACGTTATTGCAGTAGATGATTTTCAGTATTACCTATTTGTGATGCGATCGTTATTATAATTTTAAAATCATTTTTTCAAAATCAATTTCAACAAAAGAAACACGGTTTTATACTAGACACCAGTTGTACTGCAGGAAGGAAATGAGCGTGTCCCTTACATACATTCATTAGCTCAGGAGTTATTTTGAGATAAAGAGGTTTTTAGTTAAGTAACTTAAGGTTAAGTTCTGTACAGAATCTTTCAAAAAAAAAAAAAAAGTTCCTTCTAAATTGTATTTCCTAAACTTTCTATATTAGAAGTGAAGGTCATATCTGTTTAATTGCCTTTCTTCGCTGCTTTAACGAAAACATTTCCTGCCACTTTAAGCTTGGCGCACACTTTCTCCAAATGTTTATTTGAGAGCTCTGCTACAGGACTTTCAGTTCCGCATCACACACAGTACAGTGGGCGCCGCCTAAATCGGGGTTTACGCTTAAATGGCATACTCTGGGAGACGGTTCTTCTCAATGGTATTTATGTCGCTTAATTGGGATAGAGTGTTTTCAAATGATGAACGGAGATCGCTTAGGTGAGCAAGTCAGGTTTGCGTAGCACAGTGCACTGAGTAAGTGATTACGCTTGGACTTGCGTAAACCACGTTTAACTCGTAGGAGCTGGAGTTTCCATGATCTCCCTGTGGTTTCTCGGGCTGCTCCTGCAAACAAAGTTGTTGTGTCAACATCGCAGATGCCTCGCCTTGTGATAAGATGGGATTTAATATTTTTTTTTATTTTTATTTCACGTAAAAATAAACAGCGATTAACTTGGTTTAGGAATTTTAAAAAATGATTCATGTTTTAAATTACGTATTTAACATTTAATCATAATATGAGTTCATTATTTTCATTTAAAAACAAAAAACGTGTTATGGTCGTCGTCGTTTAATTGGGACAGTCCCCATAAAGCGGCGCCGACTGCATTCAGTATTTGTGCCACAGTAACACTAGGTACGTTTCATAAACCACCATGTTGCCGAGTAGTTTCGATGGGCACCAAACTATTTTCATTTATCCATAAGGAGGTATGGTAAATAAGTACAACTATTTGTTCTCTCTTAAATAAATAAATACCGGTAACTAATTTAAACATTCACAGTCACAGGACCAACCACAAATGTAGTACTAGGCCACGAAAACTGTATTATTAGGACATCTTATTTTTGACATTTATTTCATAAAAACAAAATGCACGTCAGGCTTAAATAAAGCAGGCAATTAAAGCATGCAGTAGTGTGTTCAAACGTGTTAAATGGCTGTGTATGTACAGTGGTACTGTATTATAAAATCAATAATCATGACGGGTCTCAACCTTACCTCCCCTGGCAACAAACGCGCCATACAAAGTGTGCTAGGTCTGCTGTAATTATTTTGTTTGCATGTGATGATGGTGATGCACTCGGCAGGCAGCGGTCAACATGCTCAGACTAGGCGATGAACTGCAGTAACCTCAACCTCATTTAAAAACGCATTGATGCTTGCAAACATCTCCCTACTTCACATAGGCCATTTTACATTACAAAGCCCGACCACGGGGCACAAGAGATATACACAGTACATGAATTAACTACTGCAACATTTTAATCGGGCAAAAAAAAAAAAAAAAGCCTGCCTGACTCCAGTGAGTAATAAATAAATAAATACAAAATAATAAAAAAAAAAACAATTCCCGTGCCAGTAACAACCTACTCTGCACTGCCATAAAACACGATTTAGTTGATCACATTTACACCCAGAAACTAATTATATTAAACAAACACGGTTAAAACACATCTTTAATCTCGCATTCACGATTGTGAGCAAGCCAAACCCGTTAAGACTGAGCGGAAATACATGCATCAGCGCTGCCACACAATAAAACAGCTAGTGCTGGAACTCACTGAAAAGAGAAACAGAAATAAACCACCTACAATGTACGCACTCACTTTAATGCGTTTCTTTCTAATTCATGAAGCTTCTCCGGTCGAAAATCAACCATTTTAGCTTGGGTCAGCCCAGGCTAGCGGTTTCAATTTTGTCAATAATTCCACGGAGGTAGAAATGCAGGAACTGAACCATTTTAACCAACAGCCATTACTGAGAGTGTAACACTCACGTCCTTACTGCGCATGTGCAGTGCTCCGAAAGGATTACCGCGCTCTCACGTTTACATGCCACGAGTATTCTGAATATTAAGTATTTGGAATAGTAGAATATACCGAATGCTCTGTATACATGCAGGCGGTATTCTCTCATTCCTTTCATATTCTGCGTTTCCATGGTAAACAGAATATTCCTTTTATGCCATTAACGCATGCGTGCCTTGCTTCCCAATGCAAACCAAGCGTGCTGTTTGTTCATTGTAATACTGTTTAGCTTCCTTTGAAGCTAGTGCCTCACAATCACCTCCAGTCTGCAGTGAAATATAATAACCTGGTGACCACTGTTGTGTTTACATTATTGTAATGCACAGCTTTTTGACAGCAGTTCATTTACATTTGTTTCAGCTTTAGGAGAGCAACCATCCTCTTTAAACCAGCCACTAGGTGGCTTTTTAATTTATTTTCTAATCATAAGTGTCTTTAAACCCTCGGTTTATTTGGAATCTTGTAGAAATTAATTTTATTTCCACGACACTTCTTTACTATGTCTGTTCGTTTTGGTCCACTCCACACTGGCACCAGACTAAATGCACAGAATTATAAATGTCTGTTATCATTTGGTGCTGTATTGTGACAATGCCTAGGAATCTTATTAAGTTACCATGAAACTTCCTGACAGAATATTTCTTGATTGACGTGTTAGGGTTTATAGTTTGCAGAAGATGAACGTGTATATCCTTACTTATCGCTGGATATTTCTCAAGGAATGCAGAATCCCTGAAATGTAGGTATAAAATGCTGCAGGTATAAACACTGTCCCAGATCCTTTTTTTTTTGTTTGTTTTGTTTTTAATGTTTTCTTTGAAAATGTGGATAGATGGTGACATGCATTTCGTTTTTCAACTGGCTTTCTAATTCGCAAGTTTAGTTTTTGCTATCTATGGGGAAGTTTGCATTTTAATTGAATGATAAATGCACCATTTGATTGTGATTACTTTATGCAACGTGAGTCTTTATAGCAGGGTGTTTAAAAATGAAGGGAGGATGGATATTGCTGTAAAATGACGTGAATGAAATTGCCCAAACAGTTGCACTTGCACACACTGGGGTCTGTGCAGACTGGCTGGGTGTTTGAATGTTCTACTGCAGTGGCAGGCACGAAGAAGCTGCCCACTGCTGCACTCACTTTGCAATATTCTTGCTGCATAATGCTGCCAATAGAATTGGGCTTGCAGGAGCCTGCCTGATTCTCCAGTGGTTACATTTCATTGACATTCTGGCACGTGTACAGGACAACCACACCTCGGTTTACTCATCAGCATCGCAGAGATGCATTTCACTCCACAATCCAGATGTTCATTTATTCACTACATCTATATCCAAGTATATATATATATATATATATATATATATATATATATATATATATATATATATATATATATATATATAGTTGTTTTTCACTACATAAAAAAAAAAAGATTTTGTATTTATTTATTGAAGGAAACACAAATCTAGAAAGCTTAAAAAGGTACTATATATAGATATATTGAAACACAATATATCTATTACTACAGTGACTAAAATACCCTATATCTCCTAACATTCAGTGGACTGGTCTGATGAGTTCCTAGCCGCTCCCCTGGCGGGTTGTCAATGTGATGTGGCCTGGTTGCTCACTGAGCAGTGCACTGTGGGCAGAGAAATCGAGCCTGACAAAGCAGGCCTGGGTGAATCACCATAAAGACAGAATAGCTTTTTGTTTCTGAATTTCCATTTCATACGAGGTGGTTGACAGGAGCACTGTATATACTGTAGCCTTGACATCTACATCAATATAAGTACATTGTGTTGTCACTTTCTTGGCATATGGGCCTCCATGACATTAATCACCATGACTAAGGAGTGGACCATCACCCAATTAATCCAAAGAAAAGCAGCAGCTTTGTGTCAGACTTTCTCTCTTTCAAAGGCTGATGTGCTCATTTTTCCGAGCCCCTTATTTGATATGTATCTCTTTGAAGTGCCACTTATCGAGATTAGGATTACATCCACAGTGAAAGCTTCTTTAATTCTGACTAAATCAAAGGTCTGGAGAGCTGAAAAAACGGATGTCTGTCAAGGTCAAGTATTGATAGCCTTGTTATTGATTTTATAAAGAACCTTTGATGACAGAGTTTAGTGTAATGAAAAACAAATAATGTCTAGGTGAGTTTAGTTTAGTGTGATGAAAAACAAATAATGTCTAGATTATATCAAATATATTTACAAATGTATATCTGTAATATATCATAGCATGTCTAATAAAGATTGGCGCGCCATGCTGTGTGTCAGTGGTAGATTCTATGGGGGGGAGACAGCTCCCTCAGGTGGTCAGAAGTGTCAGTGCACCCACAGGAAGTTGAAACCTAAGGGCGCTTGGTAACACAAGAGAGCATCACTGGGAGACAGGAAGAAACTGCTGAGTAGCACGAAGTGTCTTTAAGCTGAAATAATTCATTAATTAGGCGTTAAATTACCAACACGGTGCACCATACACCCGGGAGGGGCTTGGTAAAATTCGCTGGTCGTTGCTATCGATAGGTATGCATGCACAACTGTTTGAATCGTATTTACTAAATAGAGGCCCTGTCTGTAGCAATGGTACTAGTCGCTGCTCAGTCAGTCTCAAAATCAATCTGGCTGAATTATACAGCTTTTGTTTATTTACACATGTTCATTCTTTGTTTAATACTTGGATGTGGGCTGGATGCTGCCCAAATAAGAAGTCAAAATGAATGTCCATTGCAGATCTGTGTATTTTTAGAGAAAGCTTTCCGGGTACCGGTAAACACGTAGAAAAAAACAGCTCTGACTATGTATGGTTGATGCTGATGCTGAACATATCGTTATGTTGCATGTGACATGATGTCGATCAAATAATAATATCGCCACCGGATAACGTGCTTTTATTTAAACCCAGTCTCACACAGATTTTAAATGGGGCAGTGAAAAAAATACAGTGTGGTGTGGCTTCCATTGTTGTTTACAACAACCGCAGTACCAGACTGCCCATGTCAAGGTTTGAATTTAAACATTATGAAAAAATAGATAGATATTTGCATAACAGGCAGTGTTTCATCGAATCGTGGCTTAGGCTACTTCAGACAGGGTTACAGGTTGTGAAAATTACATGTTGCAGGAACACATTTTAAACTGCCTTAATAACTAACCAAAAAAAAAAAAAAAAAAAAAAAATAGACATAATCCACTTCGTGACAGCAAGCGTAAATGTACAAAACATAGACATTTCCACATCTGGACTGTAATTTGTTCAACTCAAAAGAGGACTAAAGAAACCGATATATATATATATATATATATATACACACACACACACACACATTATTTTTTAGTTTTAACGATCTATTGTCAGGTTTAAAAATGTCTCCGTTTTTGTTTTATTTCTTTCACGAGACCTAACATTTTCTATCAAGAGGATGTCTGTATCTGTGATAATAAAATGGGGCGGACAAGAATACTCAATAACTACACTGTCGGATGAAGACACAGTGCTTGACCTTAAGCAGTCTATCAAATCCCTAACGGGGGTTCTTCCTGTCAGACAAAAACTGTTGGGGCTGAAAGTAAAAGGTAAGCAGCATATAATTAAACTGCTTTACAGGTGCTGAGGAATATAGACACTAACAGATAGGTATGAAAACGTGTCTGTTTAATTACTGGCATTACTACTAAAAGATAACTGATGCCTGTATTTTGTGAAAATCTATTTTACTCCATATTCCTGCATCCTATGATAAGGATAATTTTGTATCCAGATATGTGCACATTCTTACAGTATCAGCCTCTTTGACTTGAACGTAGGCACAGCATACATGTATACAAATAATACTGATGCAGTAATAATAATAGTGTGCTTGTCTGTGTTGAATATTTCTGCTGTTTCAGGTAAACCTGCAGAAGATGATCTTAAACTGGGCACACTTAAGTTGAAACCGAATACAAAGATCATGATGATGGGGAGCAGAGAGGAGAGCTTGGTAATTCTGTTTGTATACCTTTTATTTGACATTTTAAATTACATTGGCATTTGGTGATGTCTAGGCTAGATCTCAGAATTACATGTATTATTCTGTACTTTAGGCTTGGCACTTGTGTGATTTTGTAAAGCACAAAACAAGTCATTGTTGTTTTGTAAATAGCATGTTAGCAACCAAGTTGCATAGCTGAATGCAACTGAAACAGTGACATCCAACAGTAAAAACAGGTTTCATATGTGTGAACAGTTTGGTTGTTAGCAACTGACTAAGCAAAGTTTGTAAGGTGTATAATAGAAAGACTAAAGGCTGCTTTGTGGCCACTGTCTGCTGTGAGCTGAATATTGTTGAAGACCTTGGGCATGAAGCTGCTTCTTTGTTAGCATGTATTGAGAGAAAAGGCTGAAACATGGTGGGTTTTTAAGGGACTCTTGGATACAGTTGTGCAGATGCTCGCTGTTGAGTCTGCTTTAAAACTACTTCATGCATTAAAACATCATTGTTATTTCAAGTTTTGCCTTTTTTTTTTGTAATCCTTAAGGAAGATGTTCTGGCTCCTCCTCCTGAAAATGAGGATGTCGTCAATGATTTTGATATAGAAGAGGAAGTTATAGAAGTAGAAAACAGGTTTGTATTAAATTCGGATTTCTCCAGTGGACTGGAAAATGACTTTCTACAAACACAGATTCAGTAATGTAGGCTATTTATTTTCTCAATCATGCTATTAACAAAATGTATCTGCAAATGATACCCCTTTGTTATTCTTTACAAATGCGTACTTGCTTCATGTTGTTTGTTTTTTAGGGAAGAAAACCTGGCAAAAATAGCCCGCAGAGTCAAAGAATATAAGGTAGAGGTTTTAAACCCACCTCGCGAGGGCAAAAGTCTGCTTGTATTAGATGTGGACTACACCCTGTTTGGTACGTATTCCTATAGCCCTGCACAGCTATATTTACAGCAAGGTTATTTTTATAAATATGAACGTTATTAATCCCCAAACACTCTTTCTGTAAACTTACCGTTTAAATGGAACAAATTTTAAATAATTTACTGCTCACATGTTACACAATGCAGTTTGCAGAGTACAAGTAACTGGAGTCCCGGCTTAATTATCAGTGCTCTGGTGCATATTAAATTGAAAGACTTCAAGACTACTTCAAGAAATGACTTTTGTTGAGTTTTTCTCCTCATTTTTCCAGACCACAAATCTTGTGCGGAGACGGGGTTAGAGTTAATGAGACCGTATCTTCAAGAGTTTCTCACGTCCGCGTATGAAGACTATGATATTGTTATCTGGTGTAAGTCAGTTTAAAAGTATTTAAAAAAAACACACACTTCTTAAGTGTTCTACTGTACACTACACTTGTTAATAAAATAATGTGACCTGATGTATATTGTTTTATTTTATAGCTGCTACCAGCATGAAGTGGATTGAAGCTAAAATGAAAGTAAGTTTTCAATCATTGGATTTACTTATCTAATTGAATAAGAACCTTTTATTGTTTTGTTAATACCCACATAAAAGGACCCACACTCTTCTAGAAGGCTTTAATTTATAGAAATACTAGTTTTTAGAGTTATTATTATCTAACTTGCCAACATTTCAATCTTTCTAGTAATGATACTTCAGAATGAGTATAATATTGTATTTCCATGTCATACAAAATAGTGCTTGGTTTATTTATTGCAAGTACACATTTGCTGTGTTGGATGCATGCAGCAGATGGCGCTGCTGTGCCTGTCTCGGTTGTTTTGTCAGCAGTAAATTGAGATCAGTTTAAATATACATGTTCTAAAATGCATGTATTGTCTTTCAGGAGCTTGGAGTGACAAACAACCCAAACTACAAGATAACCTTCATGCTAGACAGTGCTGCTATGATCACTGTGCATACCCCTAAAAGAGGTGTAGTGGAGGTGAGCACCATTTACAGGACACTGTTTAAAACACAAGCTATTGCCTTCACATTTACATCAGGTATCCCAATCTGTATACATCGAGTTTGTCCACACCTAGCAATAAATTACAATTTACTGTATTGTTTGAAACATTTCACAACATTTTCACTTCTTCTAAGTTGCTGCCGACTCTACATTACCAATTGCTGTAAAACAAGTAGATGAATAGATTGCTAAATGTTGCATTATTCTTCAGGTTAAGCCTCTGGGTGTAATATGGGGCAAGTATGCAGAGTTCTATAACAAGAAAAATACTATCATGTTTGATGATATTGGAAGGAACTTTCTGATGAATCCACAGAATGGACTAAAGGTAACAGATCTAGCAGTCAAACCAACCGCATGTATATTACCCTTTTTATATCAGTATATCTTTTATAAGAAGCCATGAACTAGAAAGTAAGGGAAGTATTTAAGTGCTATTATTTATGTTCTCTGTTTCATAACTATCAACATATTTTGCTCTGAAGCTGTCATTTAATTTGATTAAAAATCTATTCAATTCTATTCCTTACATTTATTTAATAAGTATGCAACTGAAAACGAATTTAGTATTTAGTTTGCTGTCATTTATTTTTGTAGAATTGGACATTCGGAGGACTGCTCTTTTATTTAATGCGCAACGAAATATATGACCATGATTTTAAAAATGCTGATTTTCTCCTTTTTTAATTGCAGTAAAAGTGATCCGCGCTCAGAGATTTAAGTGTGTTCTTTTTCCCTTTTAGATTAAACCCTTTATGAAAGCACATTTAAACCGTGAAAAAGACAAGGAGCTTCTCAAGCTGTCCCAGTATCTCAAAGAAATTGCAAAGCTTGAGGACTTCTCAGAGCTCAACCACAAGCACTGGGACAGGTGAGGAGGCATTCCATCTATTGTAACACTAGTCTAGCTAACTAAAGATTTTCTCTTGTGATACAGCTGCGATGCAAGGGTTAGTCGGTGCCAGTAATTCAAATGCTTTTGCACCAGAAACACAGGGTCAGAGTGGGAGTTTTTGTTTACAACATAACTGATCTAGTGATGGCAGGATCGTTTTAACTGGAAAATCGATTTCAATATCACTTTGTGTTTTAGCATGCTGAAGTGTGTCAATAAATGCTGGAAGGATGATGCATTGTCAATCTATACTATATAGTCAAATCTACTTGAGGGAACATCCAAATCGTTCTCATAGGTTTAAAACTATGTACACTTTAATACAAGTGTACCTGAATTGTTATTGATTTTATTCACAGGTATCTTTCGAAGAAGCAGAGCCAATAGAACGTATCAGAGATGACCCTCTTGTGGACCATTCTTTACAGGGAGTAGTGCTGGACACTGAAGAAAATGCCCAAGCTACTGCTGTTTCATTATTCCACATTCAGGATTCCCTGCATTCTCTTCTGCTGTACATAAATACAAGCAGGAAAACATGTTTTTATCACAGATCCTGAAGGATTTTCTGCCTATACGGTTTTCATTAATCTGGACAATATCATCAATGTGACACAAACCTGCCTGTATATTAAGGTTACAGGTATATTTGCATCCTAATACATTGATGCTGTTCACAAGTGTAAAGACATCATTATGTGCCCAAAGGAAATCCCCCCGCCAGAGAGTCACACACATGCGCTGAAGTACTTAAAATACAGTAAGATGGTATCAAGTTATCAATTCTACAGACTTTATATATAAAATCAATGGCTTTATTGGTAATCTAAAAATGCGTTACCTTGACAGGTCTGCAAAGATTTTCTACTAGTAATTGTTGCCAGCTGATAATACAATTTGAATTGCCAGTACTTTTTTAAAAAAGGTAAACATTTACTATTGCTGGTACATTTTGATTTTGTTTTATTATTGTTGTTATACTGTTTGCATTTTGCAAGTGGTGTTCACCCAGTAAGTTCATTTGAAAGCCAATTTTACTCGTACTTTGGGTAAATACATTTCTCAGTAAAAAATTGAAGCAATAAACTTTAAAGGGTTTGTAATCCTGACTGAGTTTAGAATATGGAGTTCTGTTAAAATACACTTTTGAATCGGTCAGATGGCGGATCAGGGTTGTGTAATTTAAAGATGAGAGATGTATCAAGCCGCAATGTAATGAGATGGTTTATTTCAACGTGTAGCACTGTCTGGTTCAGATTTCATTTGTTATTGGTTTACAAATGTTAAAGATTTCTAAAATCTCTTTTTGTGTTTTTTGTTTTGTTTGTTTGTTTTTAATGTCACCAAAGCTGCAATTTCCCTTATAAATAAATCTTTCATGCTGTAAGTTTTTGTGGTTCATGTATGTACGTCTGTGTGTGTGTGCGTATGTGTATGTGTGTGTGTGTGTTTATATATATATATATTAGTGTTTAGCATATGTCTAACATGAAAGATTTCCAAGAGATGCTAATCTTGGATATGCCATATGCTTACATGAAGAATTGGTAACTTGCAGCGCACTGTGGCTGACTTTTGCCCAGGCGCGTCTCCATGTTGTTTTGCGTTAACTGCTGTCTGATGGAATAGAAACATGTATGTGTTCAGATTCTTAAAGGGAACAGATGGCAAGTGTAAATAATAAATGAGCTTTTTAAAGTAATATGTCTTGTGTTACTTTATTGAATAACAACGCTCACAATTGTGAGGTGCAGCTCTCTCACAACCAAACGATGTAGAAATAGTTTGAAAGCAGAAATCTTTTTTTTTTAACAATAGTAGATAAAAGAACAAACATGCCAGTACAGTGTTATTGTACCGGGCAGGTAAGGTTACGTTTATTAGTTCTCTAGTAGTTCTTTATCCGCTCATGATTTCTAGTGACTGATATGGTGAAAATACATCATTTTCTAAATTTGTAACTCTTCATTTCAATCTGCAGACTGATTGATTTGATATGTTGACATTATTTGAAATAGTTTTGTTATTCCGTTATTAGTTTTTTACTCTCTTGCGGCACCTTAAATGCCCTAGATTTCTCGAGAACTTTTATAAAACAGTTGTAAGTTGACGTTCAGGCATTCAAGAAGTTTGTTTTGTGCATCATCTTGTCTGTCAGCACACCATACAGATTTTTAACACCAAACATGTTGCTTACATTTTTCCAACATAAAACTGTTGTGGAAATCATGACTACACTGGAGTTTGCTGTTTTCTAACTCAAAATTTCATCAGTACACTTTTCACTGCCCACCTTTGTGTTCAGTTCAACCTTTCATTTCTTAACTGTAAGACAACTGTGACCCACTGTCTTATCCCAGCTGCTCTGCAGTGCTACTGAAGCTAAAAAATTATGAAAACTACAAGATATTGTTCTGGCATGCTGAGTTAATATTTCCCATACTTGTATTATTGCAGAAATCTTGTCAATTAAACCATAGCTATTGTGTTTGTATCCCACATGTATTTATTTTGGCAGGCAAAATGTAATGTAATGTGCACCGTGTCTAAATGATGGCTACCGGCGAAACTGACCACAAACGCCCTTTTACAGTGATGCTATTAATCACACAAGGGGAGTTATTGTTGGAACCACAGCAAGGTATTTTGTTTTGACAGAGGAGACATACGTTGCCATTGATTTACAAAGGTAAGGTTACCCATGTAGTATAGAATCAGAAGTACTGCTGCCATCAAAGCTATTGAGCGCAGACATCTGTTTATACAGCATGGATTCTTCCATCTCTTTCATAGATGAGGGCTTTTTGAAATTGTGAAGGAAATCGCTCCACATTGGGGTTGTACAATGCTCAAGAGATGCAATAACATGCTTTTAATTGGCAGTAGCATATTGCAGTTAAAGGTTGTGAAGATGTTTCACAATACTGATTGCTTCATGACAGGATGCTGGCGTGACTGAAGGCCGTTCACTTTAAAACATTGGGCTGTCCATTATACAGCATTTTACACACTCAATAAAAGAAATTGCTTAGTGTGCCACGTTGCTACAGGGAAAATAGATCTCTGAATTATGGCTTCAGCATTTCAGTTAAGGGACCCTGGTTTGCAGATGGTATGCAGCTGCCACTTAATAATCTAAATCATGATTAGCTCAAACGAATGGCATGCCGCTGTGTACAGTAAAAAGGAACACTTTGATTCCACTCCAGCAGAATGAAACCTGTTTATGACTAAATAAGATTCCACTGTAATTCATTGCTGTGTGTTATATTTTATTTATAATGAGTAGCAACATGTAGTCTTGTTATTTTGTTATATGAGCTTTTGATTCTATACGCTGAGTACAAAAAATATCAGATGCCTTGGAACGTAATAATTGCCCCCATAGGTCTCTCGTTGGTTAAGAAATCCAATGATACTCATTGAGTTGGGCCGCCTTTAGGAACTGCATAAGATGCTACATAATGCTATAGTACCCAACCCCACACTACATCATGAGCACGCAATATGAATTGAAACCAAAAGATTGACATTCCCTTCATTCACAATCACGTTTTCAAAATGCATCATTTAAGTAAAGGAGATACAGGCACGGGGGAACGCTGTAATTGGAAATTGACTTTTCAAAGTTAAGGGGTAGTTTATAGAAAATATTCCCAGATTTTGCCTGTTTCCCGAGACTGGGTGTGGCCTGGTCTCTGGTGGGAGAGTAGTGTTTTAATGTCTGTTTATGGTTTAAGAAACACTGTTGCTAAAGGAGGTACAGTTTGTTTTGTTTTGTAGCCTATACAGAATCACCTAAATACCCTTCGCTCTCACGAAAGCCTTTGGTATCATGGCAACAGGTACCGCCTCTTAAGTGTTCTCAGGCATACAGCCACATAAGTAAGTCATGGAAACTCTTGGCAGACTCTCGCTGTATCAAACCTAGGTATGTGGATTGTTTTGCACACTTTGTACAGCATACCAGCCTGTGGTATGCACTTCACTATGCACATATGGCAATTAGTGTCATCTGCTGCAATACCTATTTTTCATCTTAACATCTTTTTTTTCATAAATGCTTCAACTTAAATGTTAACCATAAAGATTAAGAAAGTAAAAGCTGCCTCTGAGTTTTGTACTAGGGCTAAGCCATTTAACATCATATTGGCTCCACCTCTCACCATTTGCATCACACTGTTGTATAGGTACCCCTCAATTAAATGAATACAGAAGGGCGCAGGCCAACAAGTTTAAGCCAATGAGAAGCGAAACACCAAAAACAAGTTTAAGGTCCTTCGTGATAGAAGAGTCAGATTGATATACTAGGTAGTTTTGGAGGGTATAAAAGTGCAGGCAGATATTCTACAAAGCTTCACTTCAGTAGACAACTGTGACTATTTGAACAAAATTAACAAGCCTTTCAAGTACGCCCAAGACAGCAGATGTAATGCCACCCAGCTCTCCATCAAGGATAACCTTTGACAGAGGGTGCTTCAGGGAAGACAGGCTGTGCCACCAGCCAAGATGGATTCAGAAAACTCACCAGGATTCTAAATGCAACACGCTGTTCCATAACCTGTGAGTCAATGGAATGAGCAGATTCTGAATCTGAGCTTTTCCTCTACTGCACACTTCAAATAACCTTTCGTACAGGGGTAATAGAAACAATGCTTTAAAACCCATTTTATTTGCAGACTTAATTTACGCTTTGACTGGCTTTTGGACAATGACATGAATGACATGATCTTGTGCCTAGGGAATAGCACCTTTTGAAACGTCATCTTTCGTTAATTAACTGCGGTCTGTCAAAAAGTAACCTTTATTAAGCATTTTTACTGCAAGCTGTGTATTTTACCTAGATCATCCATCATGTCTGTTCAACATTCAATCTATATTTGTAGAAACTAAACGATTAGACAAGAATTTTGATGGATTACACTGATTTAGTCATTTTTAATATTTTTAATACCCTCTGTCTGAAAGACTCTTTTACACACACAGCAGTTCGAAGCCACGTGTAAGTTACAACTGAAGCTCTTGTTGTAAGGCCTTGTCATCTTTAGTTATCAAAATTTTGCAAGTACAGTGGCACACATGAAATATCATTCAACTGAAGTCACAAAAACCTGTTCAGTTATATTACAATTACAGCAGTCAAACTTTAAAAATTATAGTTTCGCTGAAGGTATCAGTTGTCAAACTGTAACTAGCAAAAATAAAAATGATAAATGTAAAAAGCATTCAGATATCAAGGTAATTATACAATGTTATATACAGTCTTTAAAATAAATGATATAACCAAGTTAAAATATATGCAACAAACAAATTCTACATATTAAACAGCACCTGCATTGCAGATCAGCTGATAAGTGGATATAATTAGTAGTAAGCAAATAATTACATTATTGCATTTTGCTGAAGTTACTTCTAAACACATCGATATTTTATTCCGCTACAGCAGCAATACTGCAATTAATGTGTGCACTAAACAGTAATTCACAATTAACTGACAGCTAACTTTCAGTACTATTTATTGCAATAGCTAATCCTTCATTTAACCTCAGATGCATAATATAATAAAGGTGGCTTTGCACACAGTTTGAAGCATTACCAGCACAACAAACACAAGGAATGCTGTGTTTAAACTGGCACTTGTCAAATTGATAAATTACATCTTTGTCAATATGTCCTTAGCATGATCGTCATGTTAGGAGTCACAATTTCTATACAGATACAGTATTAACTGCAATGGGCACGATTCAATAAAATGAGAACATGCATGTTTCTTATATCACGGAAGTTGATTTCTCTCAGTTACAAATACTAAAAATGAAATTCCTAGTTGGCATTTTTATAGGAATAATAATAATAATAATAATAATAATAATAATAATAATGCAATAGAAAGTATTTTATTTGTATCCTGGACTTCCGTGATCTTATGTCATACTGAATAGGGCCCAATGCTTTTTACCAACATTTATTTAAAACCAATACACTACAAATGTAACAAAACCTATGAAACATCCCAAACCTGTTTTATACATATAAAGGACTGTTAATGAATCTATACAAGACCTAAATACATTAACAATAAAAATAAATACCATTCTACTATAAACAATTTTACAGACTGCAAACCCATTGACTCTTACAACTACTTGGCTAAAGCCTAAAGTCCTTCTTTATACCAGGGGTACACTGCAAAACCAGTTTCACTTATCCAGCAGATTTTAAACACATTTGAGCAACTATTTTAATTGTTTGACAATGTATATATTGTCAGGAGGCTGTGTGGTCCAGTGGTTAAAGAAAAGGGCTTGTAACCAGTTCAAATCCCACCTCATTGTGTGACCCTGAGCAACTCACTTAATCTCCTTGTGCTCTGAGACTTAATTGTAAGTGACTCTGCAGCTGATGCATAGTTCACACACCCTAGTCTCTGTAAGTCGCCCTGGATAAAGGCGTCTGCTAAATAAACAAATAATAATAAAAAAAAAAAATATATATATATATATATATATATATACACCCAGGCAAAAAATAAAAAAACACAACATATTGACATTGTACCGTAAAACATATGCATAAAAACAAAGGCATATTAAGCGCTCAGTCCTTTTACTTGCTACCCATTAATAGGACTGAATTATGCACGTCGCAGATGTCAAACCAGCTGTTTGAGACTTTATTTTGTTGGAGAAGTCCGTTGTAGGGATAGGAGGGATTGCGTATCCTATCGTTGTCAGTTACTACCTTCCAGTACAACGTGTCCTTGATAAAATAGATGGAATTGGTTGTATAAGAGTAATAGACAGAGTCTATATTCCCAATTGGATGATCTCCAGGAGTCGTGGCAGGGAACACATCAACAATCTGCTTGGGGTATCCACTGACCTTCTGTTTCAGGTCAACACTGAATGCTGTCACCTTAACAGGAGAGGAGACAAAAGCTGGATCATTTAGTGGCAGTCTTGACTATACAATACTTATCAAAATGCTTATAGAAATATAAGCTTCTTATGTTGTTATTTGTTAGGGGCATGATAAGAACACAACACGATTTCACCCTATTCTGTGATAATGCAAGGTTTCAGGCTATTATTAAATCCTATTTTTATTTAATTTGTTTATTAAAAATGTTACCAGACTTTAGGGGTCTCAGTGATTGGGATCATGTCACAAACCTTTGACAAGAAGTAACTAAAATTGAGGTGAAAACAGTGAAGGCAAGGTAGAAAAGAATTGTGGCTGAAGTCACTTCTGCTTTCAGGTATTACTAACGTTTTCCTTTTGATCCTGATGGGATTCTTAGCATCACACGGTGGTCGACTTTGGTAACTGCACTATGTATTGAGAAGGTCACAGTTTCTCCAAATGGGAAACATTTTGCACTGCTCTGCTATATGGATTTATGATCAGGTTGACGATAGCCCTCAGTTGATTTGTCCTAATTCCCACTGCCAGTCTCAAAAAGAGAAGGGATGAGCATGGAGACTGAACTGCTCTCTCTATCCCTGAGCAGGTCACTCCAGGATTGAGGCATGTTTGTGGGGCAATGTAGGAAAGCTATCCCTGCCAATCCAGACCTATCCATCAACACAAACATTCATTGCCTAGATAAATTAAGGAGATCCTACTTACTTGGGATCCCCTGAAGAAGTAAATGTTGCGATCCCTTTTATCGAAGAACGCAGTGTCTATTGGGCTGGGAGCTCCTGGGAAGCCCTCAGAAATCAGCTTGGGATATCTGACTCCTTCAGGATCTTCAGTGAAGATCATGTCATTGTCAGGGTCATAGCGCCAATACTGAGTACCTGCAGGACACCAAAGCAGCAACACATTCATTTCCACATTCCCTTCACACGTTTCCATTCCTTTGGGTTTAAAATGCCTTTTATGCAATAAACAATCAATATGATGCAGCATTTACATATTGTAGCTTAATACTTCATAAAGATGGAATTTAGATCATCTTAGAATGTAGCTTCTGTTTTGTTATTTGGCTGTACCTTTGAAAAAGTACTGGGCATTTATGTTCCAGGTCCAGACATGAATAAAAGCATCAATGTCGGAGCTGGGGATACCCCTCCAGCCAATGTTGACAGGGAATGGGTCTCCGTAGCGTGTCCTGTTACTTCTGTTTTCATACATCCAGTACCAGCTGGACCTGAAGAAGTAGGTGTTAAACCGGTAGATCCAATCTCCAGTCGCACTCTTCTCTCTTCGAACCCAGTCGAAGACTGCGTTAAAGGGACCTTGGCAAATACCTGGAGAATGAATTCAGTTGTTAATGAAGTTCTTAACTAAAGTTCGGGAGGAGGGTCAGACACCAATCTCCTCGTCACCAAACTGAATCATTCAATTTACAGATTAGCTAATTAAGATTGTTAGCACTATAAATACCCTCTTCACTTACCTCTCAGTTGCGTTTCGATTTCATCGTAACCCACCACCTCCCCATCTCCAACTTTCTGAAATTTTAGGTTTTATCAATGGGGGTCTACGCCTCGTCCAGTTGGCCAGGCAGCGAGCCCTCAAACCAAGTCAGGTTTGATGCCAAATGAATGTGTATATACAACATACTTCTCTGTAAAATGCAATACAACGTGTCCATCATTAAAATACGAATCTGAATCACATGATGCGATGAAAGGATTAAGGATGTTCTTTTCCAAGCTGACATGAAACAAACTGTTGCTGCTGAGGTGGATTTTCATAGGTCACAGTGTTAGTTCATTTTTCAGCTAAGGATGATGATGTAGCGTGTTATCAAAATAACTTATTAATCAACCCTATAATGTTTTGTATGGGTGAGAATGACTGTGTATCACATGTGTCTGAAAAAAAAGGGAAACCCCGCCATTCTCAAGAACAGTGAAAATAAAGTCTTTGTTCTCTGTTTCTTTCAGAAAGGTGTCATTATAATAAAGAGTATTCTTTGTGTCTCCAAGAGAGGGTGAGACGTGGTGGGGGACGTTTAATATGATTCAGATATTTTCATTGTGACGTCAGAAATGTATTCTTTGAGAGTCTGGGGACAGTAAATATATATATGTTTTGAGGACAAGCACAGAAGTCAGAAATGTTGAGCATGCTAAGCAATGTTAAGAGTGTTTTTGACTGTTTCAAAATGTGAATCAAGCTGGGATTTACTTTCTGGTTTTATTTTTTAAAAAAATATTCCAGTCAAGAACCGCTGAGGAAAGATATTTGTTGTAGCCTAGTGTCACACCTGCCTCTTTTACATACATTTCTACAGGATAACTTACCATACAGGGCCTGCATCTCCTTTCTGTCTAACCAGTCTATTTCCACGTTATTGTCTTGTGGAATATAATTCGGCTGCATTACCGATCCAGTACGGTACTTGTGTGGCAAACCCAGCGCGTGTCCGATTTCATGTACCGCCACCTGACAGGGAAGGGAAAAGGTTGTGTCACTGCAAAAGAGCAAACTGCCGTTCTTCCTAAATGGTTTCCTGTTTTATAATCAGAAATAGTTCTCAAAACCGCTGTGTACAGTCCCAGTTCATAATAAGGATCTGGTAGTTCACATTTAGTATACCTATCACAATTTGTGGATACACTTCAATAATACAGGGTCATTCACGTAGCTACACTTTACTATATGCACTTAGCACACCGTTCTGTGATTGAGAGGATGGAACTGTATACAATAACATGTTTAAAGAGGAGATTTAACCGAGCATATCATTTTGCAGTAAGTACAAGGACTAAATAAGGAAACACAAGTGGAAGCTAAAGTAAGGTAAAGTACCAGTATTTTGAAGTGTAGCCCAATTTGTAAAAAAAAAACAAACAAAAAAAAAACATTCTCATTAAGTTAAAGGTTATTACTGTACAAAATGTGATAAAAAAAGTTTTTTCTTTAAAGAAATTACTTAAATGGATAGTAAAGTAGGGAAGTGAAAATCAAGAAACTGACCTAAAGTGGGAGGCTTGTCGGAGCCATTGACCTTTTTTCTGTTCCTAAAAATCACTTATGTTCTTATCAAGTGAATTACCTTTAGCAGACTGATGCCCTGGTCACTGTTTGTTCCGACAAAATGTTCGTCATCGTCAAAGTGAATGTCACCAAGGTACCAGGCATGAGCAAACTCCTGCCCGACTCCATCGAAGACTTGGGAGCATCCCAGGTGTCGTGCTGCAAAACAAGGAATGGGAGCACAGTTAGCATCTGTGTCAACTGGGGGCACTACCAGAAGAACAATAGTGGATTATCAGGGGCCCTGTTGACCCCCATGCCAGTGTTTCAATGTATTCTCCATGACCTGAGAGGGGAAAATCTTTGTAATATTTACTATGTTTCATATAACAGTGTAACTCAGTAGATAGACGGTCAAGACAGGAAAAACGGGATCATGCATTAAAAATTAAACTGCAGTTAAAAGCTACAACACACTTGTATTTTTACACAGAACTGAATGTACATTTATGTAGCATAATTTATGGCAAAGTATAAAACTAAATTAATCTGTGCACAGCTGCTCAGTCAATCATTTTCCATATTGGCTCCATATTGGAGAGAGAGAGGAGTACTGTCGTCTTTTTAAAAAAAAAACTGCTACAGTTTTTCTTAAACTGAAATACAGTCAAAGTAGATCCAGCAAAGGAGCAAGAACGAGCATAATATCATTTTTTGCTATGATGCGCATAAGAAATGTTATATTTTTGCTATGACTCGCTTCAGTTATGCAGGCATATTTATGCCAAGCACAAATAACATGATTTATCTATAAAAAATGTATTCTCCCTCAAAATTTAGGTTTTTCACTAGGTCTTTATATAAAAGCACCTTAAGCTGTTTGGAAAATTTATTCTTATCCAAGAATTTAACAGTTCTGTAAATTATAATTAGGAACCCAGCTCTAATTTCAGTTCTGTTTTGGAAATCAGTGAAAAAGTTCAGTGTAACTTCTACACCTCCTTCCCAGCCAATGTGTTAAGTCAGGACTTTCCATGTCACAGAAACAAGGACATAAATGAGTCTTGCATCATACAGGTTCCTCTGTTTGTACCCCTGGGTGTTGGTAACCTGATGCCAGTTGGCTCTGTGCTCTTGTTTAGTTGTAACAGTGCTTTGTTTTCCTTGGATCAGCTGGACACAACATGTTATAGCAATTACATTGGAATCTGTTACCAAATGATTTCATCTGTTAGGACACCTTGCTCAATTAGTTATACATAAAATAGTTTCTGTGTGTGTGTGTGTGTGTGTGTGTGTGTTTGTGTGTGTGTGTGTGTGTCCTGAACGTAGCAGGTACACACAGTAATACTACCAACTGGCTACGTGAATCTTTTGTCTATATTTTGTAATACAATAAATAATTTGTCATTTTTTAATCATTTTTTAATTATAGTAATGGAAATAATCTGGTTCCTCCATAATATTTCTCAGTGGTTTATGTTAAACCACATCCTTAAGATACACTATACTAATAAGTCCCTTTCCTAACATCTTAGTGATTGGCTTGCTAATTCTTTTACTCACCTGTGCCGAAGCCAAGCTTGATGTCGATTTCGGAAGAGGAAGAGGTCAGATCCTCTACAAACTGCACAGGTATGACCTCGCTCCACATCCGGAAAGCCAGCCTTATCACACTCTTCTGCTGTTCAATGGACAGGTGCATGCTATAGCCCTCCTCCATTAGGCGCCACTTCAGCGTGGACTTGCTGAAAGCCTGGCTGGTTCTGCTATCTCCAGCCAGGGTGTACACGTCTGCCCGTTTCCTCCTGACATGCTCCACCAGCCGGGACAGGAACCTCTTCTCCCGTATGGGTGCTGTCTCTGTGTCGTTGGAAGTGATCTCTCCAGTCGAATTGGTCTGGGAGATGGTGAAAGTCTCATTTGAAGCTGTTTCGTTGGAGCTTGCTTTGTGGTCTGGGACACCGCAGCGGGGTCGGTTCATGACCTCTTTGGTTTGCTCGTCCAGGACGCCGGTGACCGGAATCCCGTTGTCCCTCTGGAAGCTCTTCAGGGATTCAATGTAGGCTGGGCTTTCAGTCGGTTTCTGTTCTATATCTTCTCCAAACCTAGATGGTGGTTCTCCCTCAGAAATCAGCTCTTTGGGAGCCTGATTCTCATCTATAGGCATGAGGACATTCTCGGAATCAAAATCCTCCCAACCGACAGGGTCGACATAACCATATTTTGTTAGGAATTCCTATAAAAACAAAAGCCAGATTATTAGAAAATTACGTGGCAGATTATATCCAATTTGCCAAAAATCTGAGCATGCTAGATATCTCATAACAATGCACTAATTATACAGTATTGTGCTATTTTAGATGACGTGACGTGAAACAGTTTGACAGCTGATAAGCGCCTGATTCATGTGTTGTTATATTGTATTTCACCACATTTGCCAGTTTCACAGGCAGTTATCATTTTTGATGATTTATGCTTGGAAATTCTATATGTAATGACTCTTTTATTCTCATTGATCCTCACTGGATCTAAGAGTTCATCTTTACAAGGGCATGAAGGCTTACGAAGTGGTTTGCATTATTATGTAATCAGAATTACAACTGGTGTTATATGAATAAGACTGAGAACCACTGAACCACTGTTAGAGCACAACACTATAATCTTTGCAAAATATCCCGCAGTAGAGACCAGACAGTGTGAAAATAAACTTAAGAGTGGATGGGATTTTGAGTTCTTTACTTCTAGTTGAAACATCAACAGGTTTTTATTCATTTAAAAAGTGGTGCAGTCTTTGCACTCCAGAATGAAATTGAAATGACAAAGACTTACCTGCGCAGCCTCAGGTGACTGAATAAGCTGTGCTTGCCTTGAGGGCAGATCCTGGATGTCGGAGTGATCGCGGCTGTGAAAGAGCTTTTCAGCCCCTGCATGTCTCACTGTCAGATAGAGGACCAGGGCTAGGAAGGCTCCGGTGTTTCTGTAGGTGAAGGGCTCCATCCTCACTCAGGTGACTGGGGCTGAACTCGTCAAGAGGAACGCTCAGGCGTGACGCTGATCAATCCAAAAGCCCTCAAGTCCTTCAGCAGGGCTTTTGCTTTCTGAGATATCTGGCTGTCAGGCTGCTATGTTTAATACTGCAGAGGAATTCTTTTCTCCTCCCTTTATCTTGTGACGTGTTGAGAGAGAACACCCACCTGGACAGGTTCTAGCTGGTGTCCTAATGACAATAAAAAATAAATTAATTAATTAATTAAAACTATACCATACCATGCCCACAACATCAATTTATCATGGTTTTACAGTGCAATCCATTTGGCATGCTTTATCCACCTTATGTTTTATTATTCATTAATGGTATACCACAGTAAAAAGAATAAAGTTATCTAACCCCTGAGTGGATAAATAATTGCTGTATGCAACCAGATAAATTTCACCTGCACAGGAACAGAGAGTCCTGCATTGATAATATATCACACGCCAAACAAGATACAGCTATCCCTGATACAATGCTTTACATATGAACACTAATCCAATCTGTTCAGTTGTTCAGCATACCTATATTATATTTTTTATGTCAAGGGATTATAGTGAAGGAAGTCTAAGGAGTTAATGTCCATGTTTTCTGGGTGGGTGCACTGGTGCTTTGGAAGTGTAATGGTTTCATTCACTTCACAATAGCAAGTGAATGTGATAGCCTTGCCTTTGTCCTTAGTGTGAATTAGTTGAACACATATTACTGAACAGCCCTAGGTAAACCCTGGCTAGGTTTGTGACTGCTTGCTCTATAAAGGCGCAGGTAATTAAATACATAATATGTGCGACTTGTTGTTTAATCACACAGAATCGCTCCTAGCTTTGGAAAGTTTATGCAATTACCTCTGTCAAGTAACAAATCGGAAGTCTCCTAAGAACAGTGCACAGCACCTTGTTCCATTAGATTTGCGTCAAACAAACAGGATAGATGTTTCAATACAAAACACGTGCCTGTATCGAAGACTGTGTGGACATTTAAGATGTTACTGCTATCAAACTCCACTTTAAGTCATATTTGCAGGCATTATTGTAAAGCATTACCGTATCTCCTATCACTGTAATGGCAAATACTACTAGTAAAGCTGCAGACAATTGATGTCCAGGTCTTGTTTGGCTGTATTAGTTGAGGCTGTGGGTAGGGAAGCAGTAACGTATTCATTCTGTGGTTACCTGATCCCCATCTTATTCATTTGGAAGAAGGGCTCTAGTTGCTCCTGTATTCGAATTGCATATCAAAGCACAGTGAGCAGTTAAACAAATGTGTGCTTCGTATGCATTATGTGTGATATTTCCTAAACAGATACTAGAGAACAGATTAATACAGAATAGTTCTCGATGGACTAAAACTAAGGAATAACCCCTTCTGGAAACTTATTTTAGAGGGCATTGATTATTTATAATAAACCTCCCGGTCAATCAGGTTCTAAGCCAATGAGCTTCTCTCTTTTGAAACATGACAGAATGTTCATTCTAATGTCGCTGCTCTCATTGTTAATTAAGATGGCACTTCTAGATGGCATAGAGGCCTAGTGAATTACAAGGAGGCTGTGCTGCTAGCTATTATCCTTTTTAATAAGAATACCCTTTTCAGCATGTGACGATACAACTTTAAACATAGGGATAGCCGGTATAAGTGATTATTAAACAATCATCTGTAAACATTTTTTTTACAGACACAAATGCTTTTCATTCCGATTATGTTACATAATTACAGCCTTTCACGCATACATTTTACTGGATGCTAAATTGGCACTGTATTTTAGAAGAATGGCAGCAACAAATAGTTGTGAAATTGACTTAAAGCCACGTGGAAAATGTGAGGTAAGTCTAATTTAGTTAGTTAAGCAATTATTGCTAGTTCCTATTTTCCCTACAGGAGATGACATTCATATAACGTCAGAATTGCGGTCAATATGTGACCCATGCTGTGGGTGCTGCAACCTAGCAGTGTGCCACCAGAGGGCATGTGAAGAATGAATATGTAAAAGCAGCACTCGGCTGGATTTTAGAGCAAAACTAATATATCTTGTGTTAACATTATGTTATTAGTATACACAGTGATTTCAAGAAGCAGGTAAATAAGTGTTGATATTACAAAATCGTATGTTGTCCTTTTAAAAAGATAAATATCTGCTACCACACTAGGTTAAAATAATTGTAGCTAACAAAATATGCAAAAAATGCACATCCATTCATTAAAAGGCACACACGTTTTAGCTCACATGTATTTTCATTATAAAACATGCTATCTTGTACTCAACTTTATTAAATAAATCTCTGTTTGTCAGCCATGCTTTTATACCTGGGGAGTGAAATTGTCCCACCACTTCACCGGCTTCTTTCCTGCTAATAACCAATCAGCTGCTTCCCATATTGACTGAAATGCTTTCGACTAGTAACATGCTGTGACCCAGAAGACACTGCTGCGGTGAAATGACCCAGGAAGTAAAGATTTCTGGATTTCTTTTGTTAGCAACAATTCCTTTAAAGAAAGCTTTCAGTTCACATGCCTGCCTTTCAGGTCGTCTATGCTAGTTTGCCTCCTAGGTAAGTTCACCTCAGCAGTGTTTTTAACTTCAAAACATGTCAGTCAGAAGCATCTACATGGTTAGTAAAAAGAACGTATGACAGCGAGGCTGGGGGAAATGACCAAGGAAGTGCAAGACTACCTGAAAGTAAGACACAGAGGAAGAGCTTTTTTTAATCTGCGATAGTGGCAGGTGAATGTTTTTGAAATTTAAATACGTGTCAGATGTGACCACATAGCAAATGAAAGTGCACTGGTATTATTTTGTTAGTTTTAACTACGTTAAGCACGTAATGTAGTGCGTCTCTCATCACCTCTAGGAACATGAGATTCCTGTTTGACGTGCTCAGATCCCGTTCCTCTCGTTACAAGTTATTTTCTGCCAGGCACGCAAAGGCTATAAAAGTAATTGGCAGTTCCTCATCCCCACCCTCTCCATCAACAACATAAATGTATTTCTGAAAGAGTGTTTTAAGCAAACTCCCCATGATAATAGTGCAATCCACCACATCTAAACACTCTTGACTTGAGCTACTGTGTAAAAATAGCTTGAAAACACTTCTTTATGCAAGTTGCTTGAAAAACAGGGTGCGCGAGTGCCATAAATATGTATTTAATTAATATGCAATTAACCATTTGCTGAAGTTTAGTTACATGTTCATATCAATAGATATACCATGCATGTGTGTATCTATCACTTGACTGACATTTTAGCTCATATGTTGGGTATGTTTTTTGAGACTTGGTATTACAAAGACTGGGTGTGTAGCATTACTAATAGTATTCCATAAGTTATCCACTCTACCTAAATAACGCACATTTAAACCACATGACTGCTATTCACAATCACATTTTCAAATCGTGGTGCTCCCATGAATAGGGTATTACAAGCTTTACATACCAGTCATTGTATGTGTTATATATTTTTTTTTTTACTGGAGCAGGAAATACACAAATGCACATCTTACAGGGCAGCAGTGTGGAGTAGTGGTTAGGGCTCTGGACTCTTGACCAGAGGGTCGTGGGTTCAATCCCAGCTGGGGGACACTGCTGCTGTACCCTTGAGCAAGGTACTTTAACCTAGATTGCTCCAGTAAAAACCCAACTGTATAAATGGGTAATTGTATGTAAAAATAATGTGATATCTTGTAACAGTTGTAAGTCGCCCTGGATAAGGTTGTCGGCTAAGAAATAAATAATAATAATAATAATACTGGCTGTTTATTAACATGTAACTAAACTTCAGCAAATGGTTAATTGCATATGAATGAAATACTTGCTTATGACACTTAGAATAAAGTGCTACTGGAAGAGTGTGCACATGAACGGGCAAAACCGTGAATCTCTCACCGTCAGTCGTTTGTTATTTCTAGTAAAAGGGGAGCACAAAAAGACATTTCCACATGAGATTTAAGTCTTTCTGCGTTTGCAGCCTCTTCAGTATTGCAAACTAATTTGAACCAGTTATGCAGAAGAAGTGTTAAGGCTAAAAAATGATCATTTGATTTAAACAGTACTCTACACCACTGTTTTAGAGTGAAGTCATTCTGCTGCTGCTGTGAAATGCATTTATATAAGAAAAAAAAGACCTTCCATTGATTAAACAATTAAAATGTATGAATGAGCCTCTCTGGCATTTACCAATGTCCCAGAGCTGTTCTTGTTTGGCCACATTCCTACTCCACTTGTAAGCCTCAGATCTTAAGAAAAGCTTTTTATACATTTTATATTAGGGGGATTTGTATTTCTGTGTGTGAGTGTGTGTGTGTGTGTGCGTGCGTGCGTGCGTGCGTGTGTGTGTTGGAAATAAATTAAGTGAAGATTAAATATTTCCACAGAAGCAGTTGTGTTATTTATCCTATTTATGTTCATTTGATTTTTCTAAAATGATAACCTCTTTGACTGATGATACATCATTACTCGGGTAATAATAACGCTAAAAGCTGTTTTTTCTAGTTTCAAACACCAGAACTGGAGTATGCTGTATAATGAATGTGGGTGATTGAAAAGAGCTGTTAGTGTCCAGTGAATTTCCATGAACTGGAATAACAGAGTGTGGGTGGCACAGCTCCAGATTAAACACACACAGGAATGATTTATTTGAGGTTTACATGATTTCCATCTACTAGAGCAACACTAAACTCCAGATAACATTAGCACCCGATAAATCAAACAAACAAAGCAGTAACCTTTAAAATAAAACCCGTTTCAAAGAGTTATTTTAATGATGTATGTTGTGTATGGAAGCCGTACAGGGATAGACTACAGCATATCACAGCTCACTTTGAACTGACAGAGTCCGTTCTGTGCTTTGGAAACACTTTCTTTTTCATGACACAAGCAGTGTATCAGATAAGAAACTGTTTTACTTGGTGTAAACCATAACGCCCTGTGTGTGTGTTAAGTGGGTGTGTTATATATACTGTAAAACCAGTGAATTTAAACTGAGAGGGCATTGATTCTACCCCACCTATGATCAAGAAATCAAACTGCTACTGTACCTACATTGTGAACCCTTATGTCCACCGAACTGTATATACATTTGGAAACACAGACTCATGTGAGGGTAATGATATGGCCAGACCTTGTGGAACATAGCAGGAGTGTGATGAAACACGACTGTGACTTCCTAATTGGAAGAGGCAAGAGCAATAGTATTTCAGCATATATGACTTGTATTAGCTCCAAGGGGAGATTTTCTGACCCCATTATTAACAATAAAAATAAGGTGGGAAGTTTACAGGGTTTAATTATATCCCGCTGTTATTTGGATCAGGATAGAGATGTCTTCGGGAAGACATTTCCTATACTTATCAAGCTACTGCAGTGCATTTACCCTGCTGTTATGTATTACTTGTATACACTGATGTTGTATTCTGGGTCAGCTTCAGCTGATCGTCATCATTGCTCACTCCAGCTCCACTCTTGCAGACCGCAGCAGAGACATGAGATTGCACTGCTCCACAGTGTTCAAACCGGGGGAGCCTCTTTCCCATGCATTCAACTGTCTGGAGGAGGCACTCCACTCTCTACACACTGGTGCTGCTGCTGTTTTAAAAATGCAGAGCTGTATTGGAGTACATGGAGAATGTGCATTTTCAGAGAAGCCTAAAACAGTGTCTTTAGTTCGTTCATTCAGGTTTGTGTAAAAATCTGTATTCAAATTTAATTTAACATAGCTGAACCACATCTATCTTTCACATTGGAATCGGGTCAAAACAATTGT